>NC_056733.1:143787211-143859711 GCF_019279795.1 Protopterus annectens | reverse complement strand
CACATGTCTCACGGAGGACTGAAAACTGTCTGATTACAAATGGTCAGCATGACTACATCTTTGTAAACTGTAAGCACAGGCAGTTACTTCGTTAGGCATTTCATGCAGTGTACATATCACCATGTCATGACTAATTAATGGAAGAAAGGAATGTCATGTTATTTGCAAGTATTTCCTTATTACTGATTTACTGTCTGTGTGACTTACCGGGGCAACACTTTAAAGCGATCGCTCCGTTGTAATGCAGTATCTTAACACATCTGTCAGGCAGACGTGTGTAAAATTAGAGTAGTTACTTGGTTAAACATTTAATTATCAACACAAGGATTTTATACCGACATGTGCTCAACAGGCATGTTAATGAGCTGCATTACACCTGAATGATTGTATTAGTAGTGTTGCCCCGATAACAGAAATGTACCCATTCAACAGTGTAGGACATGTATTCAATTACGTAGATGTATGTGTGTTAATGTCCATATAATATATATATATATATATATATATATATATATATACATACATACATACATATAGATTATATATCCCAAGAACAAACCACGTGACACCAAAGCATTAGGAAAGAATGAAAAGGAAAATACCTGCAACTCCTGTATTCTGTACTGGTGTTAATCCCAAGGCAAGTGTGTGTCTGTCCAACACATGGGTTCAGACTGTAGTCTGGGTAATAACAGGGTTGCTGACATTACTCACCATGCCTATTGCCAAATGTATGGGTATGTCTCGCCAACCCAGTAACTTGGCTGATTGTGACATATATGGCCACTATATAGGAAAACTACAAAACACACTCCCCAACACATCCAGTGGCTAGACACTCACAGCCACCAACACACAGGATATGACTGACAAACACACACACCTGCTATGCCTCGGAATAGAACACCTACTTAACTACTTTAATACACTACAGCATTATGCAGTTACAGAACATGCTACCAAGATTACTGGGTTACAGTAGTCCGAGAGGTGTATTTTTAGGTGGGTGACATCAGCAGGACTGCCAATGTTGAGTATATGAATTGTACAGAGTGTGAGTACTCCAAAAGCATTGGTCTGTCCTCAGGCAGACGGACACACACACACAGTTGGCAAGTCTGGGATTAGAACACTGACTTAAATACTTTATCACACTACAGCAATATGCAGTTACAGAACACACAACAGAGAATACTGGGCTATGAGAAAGCAAGATGGCCGCTGTCCTGTAGGGAGTGCTGAAACTCAGGAGAGCATCACTTAAAAATATATCTGCTTATTTTAACAGTAAGACTTAATATTTTTCTCATCAAAAACACGGATTAATTACTACAACACCTCGTTCCAATTACCAGAAGGAAAGAAAAAACTGAAGCTCTTACCATTAATGACGGATTTATGCTGATTATTTGGGGACCTGGACACATGTAAATCCTGCACAGGGAAGGGCTAGGCCAAAGAATCCTGAAATTAAGACAGAAAAAAAAAACCTTGCTAAATTTCTGCTTGCTACAATCAACAATCATTAATCGAAATGCCACTAGCATCAGAAGATATGGAAAGCCAAACAACAAAAACTAAATTTACTGCTATTAATTCTCCAGAGAAAGACTCTACTGCAACTTCTAAAAGGGCCAGAGTCCAGAAGGCCTTAGATACTAACAAAAATGCTAATATAGCTAAAGGTAAAACAGAAAGCTCCAACTTAGATGACTTAAAAGCAGCACTCCAGCCTTTACAGGATGCTACACTAAATCTTACTGATCAGACTAAGGCTATTGGCTCATCTACAGACAAGATATTAACAAGATTAGACAAGATTGAATCCAAAATAATGGACCAGGACATCAAAATTGATACCATGCAGGAGGAATTGAAAGTAAATAAAAAATCAGTCCAGGAGCTGCATACAAAAATTCTGGATCTCGAAGCTAGATCCAGAAGAAACAATCTAATCATAAGAGGCATCCATGAAAGCGTTGAACACAACAAGCTAACAGACGTGATAACTTCCATATTCAGACTTTTACTTGATAATGACCAAGAAGTTAAACAAATCACAATAGAAAGGGCACACAGAGCGTTAAGAGCCCCCACAGTGGCAACCAACCCCAGAATTGTTTATGCTAAAATTCTGAATTTCTACCATGTGAACAAACTGTTAGCTGCAGCCAAACTCAAAAAAACAATAATGTGGCAAGGAATGAAAGTATCCATATCGCAAGATCTACCCCAACAAATCAAGGTGGCAAGACAACAATTAGCCCCATACTGTGCATACCTTATCAACAGTAACATAAGGTTTCAAATGAAGTACCCCAATTCTCTATCATTCACAGCCCAAGAACAGAAACATACAGTCACCAATAAGGAAGATGCTGCAACTTCATTTATTAAGATGTTCGGAACCTACCCTGGTAAAGAATCGAAATAGTCTAATCATTTTAGCGACTCACTTCTAAAAAGATGAAAAAACAACAATCAAAGTTCTTTCCTTTAACTCCCTTCGTTCCAGAAATTGAGACTGCTTACCGTAGCATTATACGTTGCCTTCGAAAGGCCAGAATGGAGATAGGCCTATCCTTTTCAGGCTTCCCTGCAGTGTTTAGTGTGTGACCCTTGCCTCTCGTAGCCCCCTGAAGCCATAATTCACCAAGCGCTGCCTTGTGGTTTTGGAATTCCAGCCTGGCCAAATGTAACTGCATTTCCCAGCAGTCGCCCTAACCTAACATGACCTCAACGTGCCTGCTAACCTCCCAGGATGCTTTACATCATTAAAGTGACAGGTTGGGCTAAGGAAATATAAAAATTGTATGTCTGATGTCCTCTTTCACCTATAAAAGTGATAACATATCAGCGCTGTAAAGAAAGCTCTTGCAGCGATACCCGACTTGACTTCATGACACCGGTCCTGAGAAGTGTAATGTTTCGAAAGTTCAAGGTAAAAGTTATACATCCATAATGTCATCACATTGACTGGAGAAATTATTTGCTCAAACATTTGCAACAAACACTAAAGTTCTTTGCACTTCATTCTACCAGTTTCAAATGTAATATTCAGCGTTGTCGCCTCATAGCTAGTTGTTGTCCCGTTTGATTCGCAGCTAGAATGTCTTCTGTGTGGAGACATACGTGAATGGGTCTTGCCTTTGTTGAGGGTTATGCGTCAGGGCTGGTAACCCGGTATGTGTGGATCCGCTGCCAGTCGTTGGTGGACCGGAGTTCCGTCGTGGCGACCCATAACCGGGAATAGTCAAAGGACACAAACATTCCATGAAAAAAAAAAATATATAGCTATGCAAGATTCTGTTTGATGATAACATATTATGTTGCTCTGTTGTCTTTAAAGGTGTGAAAAGTAATTGCACTACTAAATTGTTTTGTTTCTGCGAATTAGATCTTTAGACAGCGCATTCATTATGTACTGCTTGTAATGCAACTTATCAGGGGCAGACTAAACTTTGGATGAGTTGGTGATTTTAATATTCAAGGGTAAGTGCTGAGGATTTTTTCCTAACTCTCACTTGTGGCAAAATCTTCACAATGGTGCAATTCCTATACAAAGTCTGCGTGTTTCACAGCATTTCCAGTAATTGGGAAGTCATTCTAGGCTCACTTAAATACACATTGCAAAGAATGCTTTAATTTCATCAGCACTGACTGGTGTTCACCGTGGGTCCACCTGTCCTTCAGCCAGCTGAGGCTGTAAATGTCTTATTTTCATCACCAGGTTAATACCTGTGGTGAAAGCACAAACTTTTATTACCCATACGGTTTTCACTTCTGTACCTCACTCACTATGTCCCTAACAACATTCTCTCCCCACTTGAAACAATACACCCTTTGTCACACCCATCTTAAACACAACTTACCCTCTTTTTCTTTCTGAAACATCACTTCTCATTCTTCTCTTTTTCTAAATGTCCCATCCACTGCTCTACTTCCCGGATGCATTCCCTGTATGCCTTATGGATATACCACTTAGTAGCAGGCAGCCCAGTCAGAACTTACCCACCCTGCACTCTCGCTTTTATGCCAATACCACTATCCTCCTATATAATACTAGTATCCACTCTTCTACATCATTTTATAATTTACTTCATTATCTCACTACTTCATTGTCTTTATTAATAATCCTTATTATATTTCTTGTACTATTTACACATTTTCCCTACCAAAATGTAAGAATGCTATACATTTCTTTACAACATCCTCCCTTCTACAATATAAATCCATTTACATCCTGTAAGAATTCAGAACTACCAGAACTGTATAGATCTATACATACTGATGCAACCAGTTTACTGTATATAACTATCCTGTAACTATGGGTGTATTTATGAGAAAGGTAACAAACTAAAATTCAATTATTAGTATAAATGTACAGTGATGAAGTTTTCTTCAAGGATCTCTACTGAAAAAAAAAAAAAAAGTAAATTACAGTTGATGCAGCCTAGGGTGACTCAAAGTGTTGATTTCACAGTTGAAAAGCTGAAATGTGTATATTGCAGTAGTAGCGTAAACTTACTGAAGTTGCACTAGCAAGGTGTCAACGGATCTTCATAGATAGGTGCCCTATACTGCACGACAAGCCTCTAATTGTATACGCCTTTTACAACAATATGTCGATTTTACTAAAGGTGTCACACAAAAAGCAGAAAGTCAAAGTTTTTGATGACAGCTGAAATTTGATTGCTTGAAAGGCGCAAATGTTGTCTTAGGGTGAAAACACTTGTTCTATCATGATAGTGGCAAGGCAACAGATAACCTGTTACGATGCCGGATCATTGCAGTTGAGTGGCACTTGATTACCTTGACTGACTACTGCTCTTAACACATAATTCTTAAAAGAAAGGATATTTCATGTAAACTTTGGGATCATACAGTTTAAATGATACATTGATTGTTCTGTTGGAAATAGGATGTGTCTAGTTAGCACTATACCTAAATGATACAGAAGGAGAGCAATTTTACAATATCATAGTTCAGGATCCATTGCAGCAGGGAAAGGATGCAGTGTGATGCTTACAATATATGATTACGAACATGACAGAATAATTTAGTATTTTTCCTTTCATTTACTATTTTTCTGTTACTGTAAGACTGTAATCAACTGAAAAGGGTCATTCCTTGGAAGCTCTAGGATACAGACTATCTATGATAGTTATATGGTGTAACCCTGGTACAGTTTTTATTGGTTAATATGTGAGTTTTTTATGTAAAATAGTAAATCTGAACATAACTTAGTAGGGCTAACCCATTGCATGTTATAGGGAAAAGTTAATGAAGATAGCTATGAGTGTTTTCTTAAAGCTCACTATGCTTCTGGGGTCTGGAAAGCGTGTGTCCCTTTAATAACAGATTGACACAGAATGTAACACCAGTTAGGTACAAGATTCCCATTACATATATCATATCTGGTATGGAAGGGAGTTATATGATTATTATATGTCTAATGCACACTAAAAGGAATGAAGATTTAATTTAGAATAGAGGTCTACTGTGAAATACTCCTTACATAGACCTATGTTGGCAAGATTGGTGTGTTCAAAAACGCCTTCCCCTGGGGGAAATGGAACTTAAATTATTACTAATAGAATTCGGGTCATGCTAATTATAACTATGAAGTCTTACTAACCATTATAAATATGTATCTGTATTGAGTTTTTTACACTTAAGTTCTGCTCTGAATGAGTTAGGCAGTGTTGTAATTTGAGTCAGCGTAGCTCTCTAGCTGTTGTATAATTGAGGTCTGTAATCTGGGATACATTTTTTTTTCTTATTCTGTACTTGTGTTTTAGCTTAATAGGTAGAAAAGACTGTGTTTCAATTGTTTGCAACGTGTTCAAATAATATATGTATTCCAGCCTCTTCCAGGCTAAAGGAGTAAGTGGTTATGCACTGGAGATATGCTGGAGGAGTCGCCCATCTATGGCTTTATGATGTATTGTACTTTTTTAGGCCCTCTGTGTTCAACTTTTATACCCTAGAAAAGTCTAACCTTTTTTGTTACCCACAAATGTTAAGATTGATATGTGGAAGATAGCCTCATGGAATGTCAAAGGTTTACAATCTGAAAGCAAAGAAAACTTATCCTTCATCTGTTGTTCAAAACCAATCTAGACTGCATCTTGTTACAAGAAACACACTTATTAAAAGAACAATGGAGCTCCATAAAGAATAAAAGATGGATTAAGGAAATTATAGCAGCGGGGAATAGAACTAATAAAGTGGGGGTGGCTATCATTATTAAAAACTCCTTTAATCACACTATTGTAAAACAAGACTTTGACTCTGAGGGTAGATGGTGTTACTTTGTAACTAAAATAGATAACTTGGCTAAACCTATTCTGATTTTAAACATATATGCCCCCATTATGCGCTCCAACACAATTTCATTATGAACTTGTATAACATCCTTCATAAATTCCCAGGCCACTACTTTATAGTAGGGGGAGATTGGAATTATATCCAGGATCCAATTCTAGACAGATCTAATAAGATGTCCGCAATTAATTCTCAGGCCTCCTCCGCTTATTTCAGATCTTAAAAGTGACTTAATCTATTCACCCCTATTGTAATAATTCCGATAACTTGAAGAACAGAGGGTATACCTTTTTCTCACAGTGTCATAAGTCCTGGTCCAGGCTGGACTTTTTTTTAATTTCAGACATATTTCGAAAATTTACAACTACTGTTTGCACGAACTGAGATCAATTTCTGATCACTCAAAGATTACATTAACTATAGAATGGCCCGAGCTACCCTCCAAATAATCTGTTGAGATCCTGGAAACTTAACCCTAATTTACTAGAAAAGCCCGATATTAAGAAAGAAATTAATACCTTATTAGACCAATGTATACTTGCCATTAAAGACTCCAACACCCTGTTTGATATATCATGGGCTACCACTAAGGTTTTGATCAGAGGGTCATTAATCAATAAAGCCGCCTACTATAGGAATGAATATATCTCTAAAGAGAGGAGTATACAGGAAGAATTAAAATCCCTGGAAACACGTATTCAACAAAACTACTCATCGGATTTAGAAAAGAGATTAACCAGCTACAATTAAAATTAACTTCACTACAGGCTGATAACCTATCATTCTATGAGATAAAAACTTTGGCTAATTATTCACACTGGGCTAACTCGCCTCTAGGTTTCTGGCGAGATTAATTAATCAGCATAGTAATACTCCCCCTATTTCAAGAATCAAGGTCCATCAAAAGTATATATGTTACACACAAGACATAATAAAGATATTTGAAGAAATATATGAAGAAGTTTACAATCCTATCCCTTGTACTATAGACAAGCAGGAACTAAACATATTCCTTGACAAACTAACAACACCGAAGATAGATGAACATCATCAATCCTTATTAGCAGCCGATATCACTCAAAGAGATACTATGTTCATGATCAATAACCTTAAAAATAATAAAGCAGCAGGACCAGATGGGTTCACGACGGAATTTTATAAAGCCTTTAGCCATAAACTAACAACCATTCTATGTCACCTATTTAACTTCATTATTCAGAAGGATGTCTGCGACCCTCACCTAAATGCATCCCGAACTATTCTAATCCCCAAACCAAATAAAGACAGTACCAATCCTAATAATTATAGACCCATCTCTATCATTAATATAGACATTAAAATTTTAGCAGCAATCTTAGCATGTAGATTGAAATCTGTTATTAATAAAATCATCTCTCCTGAACAATCAGGGTTTATAAACCAGAGACAAACCTTGACCAGACTCTCACCCTAAATGCTATGGACCGCTTTTATCATTGATTAAGCATACCCCTATCTACGCCCTTGCAATTGACGCATCCAAAGCATTTGACAGAATAAACAAAGAATTCTTGATCTCGGTTCTACAAAATTTAATTTCCCTGCACAGTTCATACGCATTCTTAATACCCTTTATAAAAATGCTTATACTACTTTACAAATAAACAAGCATAGTCTAATAGGATATTGATTAATAATGGTATCAGGCAGGGATGCCCTTTATCACCACTTTTATTTAACCTTTATATTGAACCTTTACTTTTACTAATTAAACAGAGAACATTCCATCATATTCCGAGATTATTTAATACCGAAATACCCCTATCAGCTTATGCAGATGATTTGAATATTTACTACTCCTTCCCAACTCTGATATTAACAAAATTAATAATGCTTTGCAAATTTTCTCCAAATTCTCAAATTATAAGGTGAATATAGATAAGACAACGATCTTCCCAATTAACATTTACTGCTAATTACCAGAGAAAGATCCTTACCTAGCATAAAAGTTAATGACCATCTCCAATACCTAGGAGTATCCTTCCAAACAGATAGAAATACCCCATACAACACCAAGGGGACCTATCTACATGTTGGGGCTTGATACAAAAGGATATGGAAAGATGGACTCAACTAAAACTCCCAGTCCTCGAGAGTAGCCATTATCAAAATGAATATTCTACCAAGACTACTATATGTTCTAAATGCTACTAACACCTGATTCATAACAAGGTCTTTAATAATATACACTCATCTCTTTTCAAGTTTATATGGTACCCAAGACCCATCAGGATAAGCTATAAAAAACTTGTTTACCCTAAAGATAAGGGTGGTCTAGGCCTTCCAGATTTTAGACTAATGTATGAAATAAATAGAAGCAGTAGAATAATTAATGTTGCAACTTTCAGAGAGGAACTAAATGCCTGGTGCCCATCTTGGGTCAAACTCTATCACAATTATATTAAAACTCTTTCCATTAATCCCATGGCCCTACCATTCTTAGACATTTCACAAAAGAAAGTACAAAATTCAAAATGATTTATGGTCCCAAATCAAATGTACTCAAAACTTGTTTAAATCTCTAGATCTACATTTTGCGTTTCACCTTCTCCAACCTTTACACCTTAATCCTAACATTAAACTAAACGAGAATTTGGTTAATTTGAATACATTCCCACTGATCAAAAGTAAAACGGTTCTGGACTTCTTCTCATGTAGGATGGAGCATATTTCTTCCATCAGAAACAAGTTTAAGCTTTCGAACAAGTACACCATCATGATTAGACAACTAATGGACATTTGCAACAAATTCTGGAGGGATACTGATATTCCTGAACCCCAAATAGAAAGGTGTAAGGTATTATGGAATCTACTAACTCGTAGAAAAGAAAATGGTCTCACTCCTATAAATTAATCTCAGCAATTAGATGCTCGAAGAATCTATCCATTCTGATTTTTGGATAAAACAAGACCCTTGATTTCTAAGTCCATTGCCCAAGCCACTCAAATATTCTCTAAAGCTATTCCTCTGTTAAAGTTCAAGTATACCCAACTTATGATAGTAACAACGATACTACACCCCCTGCTTTTACTAAACAAGATGTGTTGTGTTTCAATGAAGTCCCACCCTTTTGCCAATTCTGCCCTTTGATGGAAGCAGATATCATTCACATCTTTTGAGTTGCAAATGCTCATATAGACTTGGTGTGCCCTCAGAGTCAAATTAGAAAAATGGGTTATGAAAAATCTACGCTTCATGGCACCGCCCTCCTTCATATACCGGGTAGGCATAGACGTTAAGAATATTCATTTAATAACATCTTTTATGCTGATAAAATACTATATCACCCTAAATTGGAAAGATAGGATCGGTTCTTTCATGGAAGGACTCAAATGGATAGCTGGGAAGCATTTTTCTGCTCACAAATATTTGTGGTATTCCATGAGGCTAAATCCGTCACAGAGGGATGCATGGAAAATGGTGTATGAATTTATACTAACATAATCACACAGCATTCAAACCTCCTGCTTGGGGGCTCTGCCTAGATGGGCTTTGTGTGGTATATAGTTACTGTATGTAGAGGAATTTCTGTTTGTACATATCTTTTTGTCATGCTGTTTGATATGATTTGTTATGATATGATTAAAAATCAATAAAAAGAATTTAAAAAAAAAAAAAAAAAAAAAAAAAGAATACTGGGCTATGACTTTCCCAGAGGTATATTTCTAAATGAGTGACATCAGCAGCCTTGCCAAAGTTGAGTATATAAATTGTACGGACTGCGAGTAGCCAAAAAAGCATTTCACTCTACACAGTCTGAGACAGACAGACGCACAATCACACACACAATTGGCAAGTCTGGGGTTAGAACTACCACCCAACTAGTTTATCTGAAATACCACAGCAGTATGCAGTTATGGAACACACCATGGAGATTACTGAGCTACAGCAAAAAACCACAACCAAATTTTTTGTGATTTACCAAAACAAAAAAAGCCACCGGGGAAAAAAGTTTAAAAAAAAAACCTTAAATTTTTTCTGATGTTAAAAAAATCCCCCAAACATGGGGCCCAAAGGGGACAAGCCCCCAAGTCATTTAAAACATTTTTTTTTTTTTTTTTTTTTTTTTTTTTTTTTTTTTTTTTTTTTTTTTTTTTTTTTTTTTTTTTTTTTTTTTTTTTTTTTTTTTTTTTTTTTTTTTTTTTTTTTTTTTTTTTTTTTTTTTTTTTTTTTTTTTTTTTTTTTTTTTTTTTTTTTTTTTTTTTTTTTTTTTTTTTTTTTTTTTTTTTTTTTTTTTTTTTTTTTTTTTTTTTTTTTTTTTTTTTTTTTTTTTTTTTTTTTTTTAAAAAAAAAAAAAAAAAAAAAAAAAAAAAAAAAAAAAAAAAAAAAAAAAAAAAAAAAAAAAAAAAAAAAAAAAAAAAAAAAAAAAAAAAAAAAAAAAAAAAAAAAAAAAAAAAAAAAAAAAAAAAAAAAAAAAAAAAAAAAAAAAAAAAAAAAAAAAAAAAAAAAAAAAAAAAAAAAAAAAAAAAAAAAAAAAAAAAAAAAAAAAAAAAAAAAAAAAAAAAAAAAAAAAAAAAAAAAAAAAAAAAAAAAAAAAAAAAAAAAAAAAAAAAAAAAAAAAAAAAAAAAAAAAAAAAAAAAAAATGAATCAAAAATTTAAAATAATAAAAATTGTAATTATATAAAAGGCTTTCTTTAACATATTTTATTTAAAAAAAATAATTTAAAATAAAAATAAAAAATATATATAAAAAAAAATTTAAAATAAATTAATTAATATTTTAATAAATAAATTAATTTAAAAAATTATTATCTGTGCAACATGCCAAATAAAATTCATTTAAAAAGAAACCAAACATCATAATTATTTCTGTAATAAGTCCAATAGCAACTAATTAAAAGTAGGATGTTAACGGGATAATTGTAAGGGAAAGGGTCTAACTTCAAAAGAAAAGGGGTCCCAGTGGGAAAGCAAAAAAAGGGCCTATCGGTCACTCATGTCACCAATGTTTGTGGACTAAAATGTTAGGATTCCTGAGGATACATGTAGTGAGTCAACTGATGGGATGGGTCTACAGGGGTAGGGAGTGGCAAATGTGTACTGGTGTGGATACACTGCAAATCCAACTGGAGAATGGATGACTACAGTGTTATTGAAGTGTTGGGGTGGGTGTTTGGGGAACTAGAGACATGGGTATGGGCACATATGCAACTGAAGGAGCACAGCAATAGTGTATTGGTCAGAGCATTCGCCAATCTAACAGGCATTCCTGCGGTCCCAGTCCCACACTAGCACATATAATTTTCCATGTGAAATGTAATATAAACATATTTATACATCATATTGCTGTACAACCTGCATAAGAGCATGTACATGCTTGAACTGGAGTACTGCATGAAATGTTTAATTAATGCCATTCAATCTCAGTATTAGTGACACATACCTAATGAATAAGTTACTATTATAGGTGTAAGCATAAATATGCAGTAGTAAGCATATATAAGCACCAGCAAGCATGTTTAAGTGGACGATGGTGCGTACTTTTCATAATCTAGCAACACTGTTAATGTGGTTGCTGACTGAATCCAGTGTCAAAACCGTATTTGTGTTAGTCTTAACATGTGTGTGTAAAATGGTGTTACAGTTGTTTTCTATTTTGTTTTTACATTTTATTCATTTATCTGATTTACACACAACTGTTAACATTAACATCCAAACAACATGGCTTGAGGTAGAGTCGGAGCTTAGTACCTGCATTAAAAGTGTTTGCCCGAAGCAGAATAGACAAAGGCCTACAATTACAGCAGTCTATCCATTATAGGGAAAGCAGGCATTGTAGAAAACGCTTTCATTGTCAAATACCCATCCTCAAAATCTCTAATAATACTACCACTCGCTTCTTGTTTGAGGATGCGATTACAATCAGTAAACAGTGATTGTTTGTTTTTAAGAGTGTCAGGCATGGATTTAGGAAGGCATTGCTGAGCCTGGAAATAACTGTGTTTCATGTATAAGCATCTGTTGCTATTGTACAAGGCTTTTAGATAATTAATCCAAGTTGAAGCCTAATCTTAACAACTTGTGTCTTGTAAGTCCTTCACGACAAACATATGCATAGGAATTACACTGTCTTTTAATCATCATTTCACATGTCTCACGGAGGACTGAAAACTGTCTGATTACAAATGGTCAGCATGACTACATCTTTGTAAACTGTAAGCACAGGCAGTTACTTCGTTAGGCATTTCATGCAGTGTACATATCACCATGTCATGACTAATTAATGGAAGAAAGGGAATGTCATGTTATTTGCAAGTATTTCTTATTACTGATTTACTGTCTGTGTGACTTACCGGGCAACACTTTAAAGCTTATCGCCTCCGTTGTAATGTAGTATCTTAACACATCTGTCAGGCAGACGTGTGTAAAATTAGAGTAGTTACTTGGTTAAACATTTAATTATCAACACAAGGATTTTATACCGACATGTGCTCAACAGGCATGTTAATGAGCTGCATTACACCTGAATGATTGTATTAGTAGTGTTGCCCCGATAACAGAAATGTACCCATTCAACAGTGTAGGACATGTATTCAATTATGTAGATGTATGTGTGTTAACGTCCATATAATATATATATATATATATATATATATATATATATACATATACATACATATAGATTATATATCCCAAGAACAAAACCACGTGACACCAAAGCATTAGGAAAGAATGAAAAGGAAAATACCTGCAACTCCTGTATTCTGTACTGGTGTTAATCCCAAGGCAAGTGTGTGTCTGTCCAACACATGGGTTCAGACTGTATTCTGGGTAATAATAGAGTTGCTGACGTTACTCACCAGGCCTATTGCCAAATGTATGGGTATGTCTCGCCAACACAGTCACTTGGCTAATTGTGACATATATGGCCACTATATAGGAAAACTACAAAAACACCCCCCAACACATCCAGTGGCTAGACACTCACAGCCACCAACACAGAGGATATGACTGACAAACACATACACCTGCTATGCCTTGGAATAGAACACCTATCTAACTACTTTAACACACTACAGCATTATGCAGTTACAGAACATGCTACCAAGATTACTGGGTTACAGTAGTCCGAGAGGTGTATTTTAGGTGGGTGACATCAGCAGGACTGCCAATGTTGAGTATATGAATTGTACAGAGTGTGAGTACCAAAGCATTGGTCTGTCCTCAGGCAGACGGACACACACACAGTTGGCAAGTCTGGGATTAGAACACTGACTTAAATACTTTATCACACTACAGCAATATGCAAGTTACAGAACACACAACAGAGAATACTGGGCTATGAGAAAGCAAGATGGTCATTGTCCTGTAGGAGTGCTGAAACTCAGGAGAGCATCACTTAAAATATATCTGCTTATTTTAACAGTAAGACTTAATATTTTTCTCATCAAAAACACGGATTAATTACTACAACACCTCGTTCCAATTACCAGAAGGAAAGAAAAAACTGAAGCTCTTACCATTAATGACGGATTTATGCTGATTATTTAGGGACCTGGACACATGTAATCCTGCACAGGGAAGGGCTAGGCCAAAGAATCCTGAAATTAAGACAGAAAAAAAGCCTGCTAAATTTCTGCTTGCTACAATCAACAATCATTAATCAAATGCCACTAGCATCAGCAGATTTGGAAAGCCAAACAACCAAAACTAAATTTACTGCTATTAATTCTCCAGAGAAAGACTCTCCTGCAACTTCTAAAAGGGCCAGAGTCCAGAAGGCCTTAGATACTAACAAAAATGCTAATATAGCTAAAGGTAAAACAGAAAGCTCCAACTTAGATGACTTAAAAGCAGCACTCCAGCCTTTACAGGATGCTACACTAAATCTTACTGATCAGACTAAGGCTATTGGCTCATCTACAGACAAGATATTAACAAGATTAGACAAGATTGAATCCAAAATAATGGACCAGGACATCAAAATTGATACCATGCAGGAGGAATTGAAAGTAAATAAAAATCAGTCCAGGAGCTGCATAAAATTCTGGATCTCGAAGCTAGATCCAGAAGAAACAATCTAATCATAAGAGGCATCCATGAAAGCGTTGAACACAACAAGCTAACAGACGTGATAACTTCCATATTCAGACTTTTACTTGATAATGACCAAGAAGTTAAACAAATCACAATAGAAAGGGCACACAGAGCGTTAAGAGCCCCCACAGTGGCAACCAACCCCAGAATTGTTTATGCTAAAATTCTGAATTTCTACCATGTGAACAAACTGTTAGCTGCAGCCAAACTCAAAAAAACAATAATGTGGCAAGGAATGAAAGTATCCATATCGCAAGATCTACCCCAACAAATCAAGGTGGCAAGACAACAATTAGCCCCATACTGTGCATACCTTATCAACAGTAACATAAGGTTTCAAAATGAAGTACCCCAATTTCTATCATTCACAGCCCAAGAACAGAAACATACAGTCACCAATAAGGAAGATGCTGCAACTTCATTTATTAAGATGTTCGGAACCTACCCTGGTAAAGAATCGAAATAGTCTAATCATTTTAGCGACTCACTTCTAAAAAGATGAAAACACAACAATCAAAGTTCTTTCCTTTAACTCCCCTTCGCTCCAGAAATTGAGACTGCTTACCGTAGCATTATACGTTGCTTTTCGAAAGGCCAGAATGGAGATAGGCCTATCCTTTCAGGCTTCCCTGCAGTGTTTAGTGTGTGACCCTTGCCTCTCTGAGCCCCTGAAGCCATAATTCACCAAGCGCTGCCTTGTGGTTTTGGAATTCCAGCCTGGCCAAATGTAACTGCATTTCCCAGCAGTCGCCTCTAACCTAACATGACCTCAACGCGCCTGCTAACCTCCCAGGATGCTTTACATCATTAAAGTGACAGGTTGGGCTAAGGAAATATAAAATTGTATGTCTGATGTCCTCT
This sequence comes from Protopterus annectens, assembly GCF_019279795.1. Lineage (NCBI taxonomy): Eukaryota > Metazoa > Chordata > Ceratodontiformes > Protopteridae > Protopterus > Protopterus annectens. The sequence goes on along the minus strand of NC_056733.1, from coordinate 143,844,445 downwards.
TTCACCTATAAAAGTGATAACATATCAGCTGTAAAGAAAGCTCTTTGCAGCGATACCCGACTTGACTTCATGACACGGTCCTGAGAAGTGTAATGTTTCAAAGTTCAAGGTAAAGTTATACATCCATAATGTCATCACATTGACTGGAGAAATTATTTGCTCAAACATTTGCAACAAACACTAAAGTTCTTTGCACTTCATTCTACCAGTTTCAAATGTAATATTCAGCGTTGTCATGCCTCATAGCTAGTTGTTGTCCCGCTTGATTACAGGCTAGAATGTCTTCTGTGTGGAGACATACGTGAATGGGTCTTGCCTTTGTTGAGGGTTATGCGTCAGGGCTGGTAACCCGGTATGTGTGGATCCGCTGCCAGTCGTTGGTGGACCGGAGTTCCGTCGTGGCGACCCATAACCGGGAATAGTCAAAGGACACAAACATTCCATGAAAAAAAAAAATATATAGCTATGCAAGATTCTGTTTGATGATAACATATTATGTTGCTCTGTTGTCTTTAAAGGTGTGAAAAGTAATTGCACTACTAAATTGTTTTGTTTCTGCGAATTAGATCTTTAGACAGCATTCATTATGTACTGCTTGTAATGCAACTTATCAGGGGCAGACTAAACTTTGGATGAGTTGGTGATTTTAATATTCAAGGGTAAGTGCTGAGGATTTTTTCCTAACTCTCACTTGTGGCAAAATCTTCACAATGGTGCAATTCCTATACAAAGTCTGCGTGTTTCACAGCATTTCCAGTAATTGGGAAGTCATTCTAGGCTCACTTAAATACACATTGCAAAGAATGCTTTAATTTCATCAGCACTGACTGGTGTTCACCGTGGGTCCACCTGTCCTTCAGCCAGCTGAGGCTGTAAATGTCTTATTTTCATCACCAGGTTAATACCTGTGGTGAAAGCACAAACTTTTATTACCCATACGGTTTTCACTTCTGTACCTCACTCACTATGTCCCTAACAACATTCTCTCCCCACTTGAAACAATACACCCTTTGTCACACCCATCTTAAACACAACTTACCCTCTTTTCTTTCTGAAACATCACTTCTCATTCTTCTTTTTCTAAATGTCCCATCCACTGCTCTACTCCGGATGCATTCCCTGTATGCCTTATGGATATACCACTTAGTAGCAGGCAGCCCAGTCAGAACTTACCCACCCTGCACTCTCGCTTTTATGCCAATACCACTATCCTCCTATATAATACTAGTATCCACTCTTCTACATCATTTTATAATTTACTTCATTATCTCACTACTTCATTGTCTTTATTAATAATCCTTATTATATTTCTTGTACTATTTACACATTTTCCTACCAAAAATGGAAGAATGCTATACATTTCTTTACAACATCCTCCCTTCTACAATATAAATCCATTTACATCCTGTAAGAATTCAGAACTACCAGAACTGTATAGATCTATACATACTGATGCAACCAGTTTACTGTATATAACTATCCTGTAACTATGGGTGTATTTATGAGAAAGGTAACAAACTAAAATTCAATTATTAGTATAAATGTACAGTGATGAAGTTTTCTTCAAGGATCTCTACTGAAAAAAAAAAAAAGTAAATTACAGTTGATGCAGCCTAGGGTGACTCAAAGTGTTGATTTCACAGTTGAAAAGCTGAAATGTGTATATTGCAGTAGTAGCGTAAACTTACTGAAGTTGCACTAGCAAGGTGTCAACGGATCTTCATAGATAGGTGCCCTATACTGCACGACAAGCCTCTAATTGTATACGCCTTTTACAACAATATGTCGATTTTACTAAAGGTGTCACACAAAAGCAGAAAGTCAAAGTTTTTGATGACAGCTGAAATTTGATTGCTTGAAAGGCGCAAATGTTGTCTTAGGGTGAAAACACTTGTTCTATCATGATAGTGGCAAGGCAACAGATAACCTGTTACGATGCCCGGATCATTGCAGTTGAGTGGCACTTGATTACCTTGACTGACTACTGCTCTTAACACATAATTCTTAAAAGAAAGGATATTTCATGTAAACTTTGGGATCATACAGTTTAAATGATACATTGATTGTTCTGTTGGAAATAGGCTGTGTCTAGTTAGCACTATACCTAAATGATACAGAAGGAGAGCAATTTTACAATATCATAGTTCAGGATCCATTGCAGCAGGGAAAGGATGCAGTGTGATGCTTACAATATATGATTACGAACATGACAGAATAATTTAGTATTTTTCCTTTCATTTACTATTTTTCTGTTACTGTAAGACTGTAATCAACTGAAAAGGGTCATTCCTTGGAAGCTCTAGGATACAGACTATCTATGATATTTATATGGGGTAACCCTGGTACAGTTTTTATTGGTTAATATGTGAGTTTTTTTTATGTAAAATAGTAAAACTGAACATAACTTAGTAGGCCTAACCCATTGCATGTTATAGGGAAAAGTTAATGAAGATGGCTATGAGTGTTTTCTTAAAGCTCACTATGCTTCTGGGATCTGGAAAGCGTGTGTCCCTTTAATAACAGATTGACACAGAATGTAACACCAGTTAGGTACAAGATTCCCATTACATATATCATAGCTGGTATGGAAGGGAGTTATATGATTATTATATGTCTAATGCACACTAAAAGGAATGAAGATTTAATTTAGAATAGAGGTCTACTGTGAAATACACCTTACATAGACCTATGTTGACAAGATTGGTGTGTTCAAAAACGCCTTCCCCTGGGGGAAATGGAACTTAAATTATTACTAATATAATTTGGGTCATGCTAATTATAACTATGAAGACTTACTAACCATTATAAATATGTATCTGTATTGAGTTTTTACATAAGTTCTGCTCTGAATGAGTTAGGCAGTGTTGTAATTTGAGTCAGCGTAGCTCTCTAGCTGTTGTATAATTGAGGTCTGTAATCTGGGATACATTTTTTTTTATTCTGTACTTGTGTTTTAGCTTAATAGGTAGAAAAGACTGTGTTTCAATTGTTTGCAACGTGTTCAAATAATATATGTATTCCAGCCTCTTCCAGGCTAAAGGAGTAAGTGGTTATGCACTGGAGATATGCTGGAGGAGTCGCCCATCTATGGCTTTATGATGTATTGTACTTTTTTAGGCCCTCTGTGTTCAACTTTTATACCCTAGAAAAGTCTAACCTTTTTTGTTACCCACAAATGTTAAGATTGATATGTGGAAGATAGCCTCATGGAATGTCAAAGGTTTACAATCTGAAAGCAAAAGAAAACTTATCCTTCATCTGTTGTTCAAAACCAATCTAGACTGCATCTTGTTACAAGAAACACACTTATTAAAAGAACAATGGAGCTCCATAAAGAATAAAAGATGGATTAAGGAAATTATAGCAGCGGGGAATAGAACTAATAAAGTGGGGGTGGCTATCATTATTAAAAACTCCTTTAATCACACTATTGTAAAACAAGACTTTGACTCTGAGGGTAGATGGTGTTACTTTGTAACTAAAATAGATAACTTGGCTAAACCTATTCTGATTTTAAACATATATGCCCCGTGTACGCTCCAACACAATTTCATTATGAACTTGTATAACATCCTTCATAAATTCCCAGGCCACTACTTTATAGTAGGGGGAGATTGGAATTATATCCAGGATCCAATTCTAGACAGATCTAATAAGATGTCCGCAATTAATTCTCAGGCCTCCTCCGCTATTTCAGATCTTAAAAGTGACTTTAATCTATTCGACCCCTATTGTAATAATTCCGATAACTTGAAGAACAGAGGGTATACCTTTTTCTCACAGTGTCATAAGTCCTGGTCCAGGCTGGACTTTTTTTTAATTTCAGACATATTTCGAAAATTTACAACTACTGTTTGCACCGAACTGAGATCAATTTCTGATCACTCAAAGATTACATTAACTATAGAATGGCCCCGAGCTACCCCTCCAAATAATCTGTTGAGATCCTGGAAACTTAACCCTAATTTACTAGAAAAGCCCGATATTAAGAAAGAAATTAATACCTTATTAGACCAATGTATACTTGCCATTAAAGACTCCAACACCCCGTTTGATATATCATGGGCTACCACTAAGGTTTTGATCAGAGGGTTATTAATCAATAAAGCCGCCTACTATAGGAATGAATATATCTCTAAAGAGAGGAGTATACAGGAAGAATTAAAATCCCTGGAAACACGTATTCAACAAAACTACTCATCGGTTTAGAAAAGAGATTAACCAGCTACAATTAAAATTAACTTCACTACAGGCTGATAACCTATCATTCTATGAGATAAAAACTTTGGCTAATTATTCACACTGGGCAACTCCCTCTGGGTTTCTGGCGAGATTAATTAATCAGCATAGTAATACTCCCCCTATTTCAAGAATCAAGGTCCATCAAAAGTATATATGTTACACACAAGACATAATAAAGATATTTGAAGAAATATATGAAGAAGTTTACAATCCTATCCCTTGTACTATAGACAAGCAGGAACTAAACATATTCCTTGACAAACTAACAACACCGAAGATAGATGAACATCATCAATCCTTATTAGCAGCCGATATCACTCAAAGAGATACTATGTCTGCGATCAATAACCTTAAAAATAATAAAGCAGCAGGACCAGATGGGTTCACGACGGAATTTTATAAAGCCTTTAGCCATAAACTAACAACCATTCTATGTCACCTATTTAACTTCATTATTCAGAAGGATGTCTGCGACCCTCACCTAAATGCATCCCGAACTATTCTAATCCCCAAACCAAATAAAGACAGTACCAATCCTAATAATTATAGACCCATCTCTATCATTAATATAGACATTAAAATTTTAGCAGCAATCTTAGCATGTAGATTGAAATCTGTTATTAATAAAATCATCTCTCCTGAACAATCAGGGTTTATAAACCAGAGACAAACCTTTGACCAGACTCTCACCCTAAATGCTATGACCGCTTTATCATTGATTAAGCATACCCTATCGCCCTTGCAATTGGCGCATCCAAAGCATTTGACAGAATAAACAAAGAATTCTTGATCTCGGTTCTACAAAATTTAATTTCCCTGCACAGTTCATACGCATTCTTAATACCCTTTATAAAAATGCTTATACTACTTTACAAATAAACAAGCATAGCTCCAATAGGATATTGATTAATAATGGTATCAGGCAGGGATGCCCTTTATCACCACTTTTATTTAACCTTTATATTGAACCTTTACTTTTACTAATTAAACAGAGAACATTCCATCATATTCGAGATTATTTAATAAGAAATACCCCTATCAGCTTATGCAGATGATTTGAATATTTACTACTCCCTTCCCAACTCTGATATTAACAAAATTAATAATGCTTTGCAAATTTTCTCCAAATTCTCAAATTATAAGGTGAATATAGATAAGACAACGATCTTCCCAATTAACATTTACTCGCAATTACCTAGAGAAAGATCCTTACCTAGCATAAAAGTTAATGACCATCTCCAATACCTAGGAGTATCCTTCCAAACAGATAGAAATTTACAACACCAAGGGGACCTATCTACATGTTGGGGCTTGATACAAAAGGATATGGAAAGATGGACTCAACTAAAACTCCCAGTCCTCTCGAGAGTAGCCATTATCAAAATGAATATTCTACCAAGACTACTATATGTTCTAAATGCTACTAACACCCTGATTCATAACAAGGTCTTTAATAATATACACTCATCTCTTTCGAAGTTTATATGGTACCCAAGACCCATCAGGATAAGCTATAAAAAACTTGTTTACCCTAAAGATAAGGGTGGTCTAGGCCTTCCAGATTTTAGACTAATGTATGAAATAAATAGAAGCAGTAGAATAATTAATGTTGCAACTTTCAGAGGAACTAAATGCCTGGTGCCCATCTTGGGTCAAACTCTATCACAATTATATTAAAACTCTTTCCATTAATCCCATGGCCCTACCATTCTTAGACATTTCTGCCAAAAGAAAGTACAAAATTCAAAATGATTTATGGTCCCAAATCAAATGTACACAAAACTTGTTTAAATCTCTAGATCTACATTTTGCGTTTCACCTTCTCCAACCTTTACACCTTAATCCTAACATTAAACTAAACGAGAATTTGGTTAATTTGAATACATTCCCACTGATCAAAAGTAAAACGGTTCTGGACTTCTTCTCATGCAGGATGGAGCATATTTCTTCCATCAGAAACAAGTTTAAGCTTTCGAACAAGTACACCATCATGATTAGACAACTAATGGACATTTGCAACAAATTCTGGAGGGATACTGATATTCCTGAACCCCAAATAGAAAGGTGTAAGGTATTATGGACTCTACTAACTCGTAAAAAGAAAATGGTCTCTCACTCCTATAAATTAATCTCAGCAATTAGATGCTCGAAAGAATCTATCCATTCTGATTTTTGGATAAAACAAGACCCCTTGATTTCCTCTAAGTCCATTGCCCAAGCCACTCAAATATTCTCTAAAGCTATTCCTCTGTTAAAGTTCAAGTATACCCAACTTATGATAGTAAATAGCATACTACACCCCTGCTTTACTAAACAAGATGTACAATGAAGTCCCACCCTTTTGCCAATTCTGCCCTTTGATGGAAGCAGATATCATTCACATCTTTTGGAGTTGCAAATGCTCATATAGACTTTGGTGTGCCCTCAGAGTCAAATTAGAAAAATGGGTTATGAAAAATCTACGCTTTCATGGCAATTCCCTCCTTCATATACCCCGGTAGGCATAGACGTTAAGAATATTCATTTTCTAATAACATCTTTTATGCTGATAAAATACTATATCACCCTAAATTGGAAAGATAGATCGGCTCTTTCATGGGAAGGACTCAAATGGATAGCTGGGAAGCATTTTTCTGCTCACAAATATTTGTGGTATTCCATGAGGCTAAATCCGTCACAGAGGGATGCATGGAAAATGGTGTATGAATTTATACTAACATAATCACACAGCATTCAAACCTCCTGCTTGGGGGCTCTGCCTAGATGGGCTTTGTATATAGTTACTGTATGTAGAGGAATTTCTGTTTGTACATATCTTTTTGTCATGCTGTTTGATATGATTTGTTATGATATGATTAAAAATCAATAAAAAGAATTAAAAAAAAAAAAAAAAAAAAAAAAAAGAATACTGGGCTATGACTTTCCCAGAGGTATATTTCTAAATGAGTGACATCAGCAGCCTTGCCAAAGTTGAGTATATAAATTGTACGGACTGCGAGTAGCCAAAAAAGTATTTCACTCTACACAGTCTGAGACAGACAGACACACACAATCACACACACAATTGGCAAGTCTGGGGTTAGAACTACCACCTAACTAGTTTAACACTACAGCAGTATGCAGTTATGGAACGCACCATGGAGATTACTGAGCTACAGCTCTCCCAAAGGTGCATTTCACATTGAATGACCTCAGCAGGCTTGTCATAATACTGCTATGGGGAGGGCAGTGCGTGCATGGGCCATAACCCATTCATGTGCCACATGCGGGCACACACGGTGTCATATGTCACAGGTATGTGTATACAGCTACTAGAGGACTACTACATTGTACAGTCATGTTGCTCAGCTGGCACGTGTACCACATAGACTGTCATGCTGACAGATACTGGTGGCTAGTATCTGCAGTAAATGACATATGCACCTCATGTGTTTGGGGCCCTTTGGCTGTGTGCTGGGTGGGACAGGCCCAGATGGCTCCTTGTCACGGTCACCCTCTTCCACAAATCTATGTCTGTCTACCTTTGGCTTATTATAGTGTGTTGTCCTTACATATATGCCTGTATTCCTAGCCACTGTGTGTGTAAGGCAGGAGTGGTACATACTGACATGTGTCTGTAGAAAGAACTGCGACTGCCAGATATGTCTGGACCACTGGTGTTTGCAGACATGGCCTTCATGTGTTTGTGTGTGAGGATGCCCAGTATGACCTTTCAGTATGTTGTTGACTGACATTGCCTTTATAACTTCAAGTGTGTCAGCATGCCCAGTATGGCCATCTGTATCTCATGTGGATCAGGTCCAGGTAGTTTGTACTGTGGTGCTGACCTTTGTGTTGTACACTGACAGGTAGCTTGCTGTGTCTGCAGGGTATCCATCGATCATTTGGCATTGACTGTTACTACATGTCTGCATAGCAGGGGGGAGACACCTGACTGTATCTACATTCCTTCACAGGAGCGGGGGGGCACACCTGACTGTTGCTATAAGTGTACATTGGATGGGGGGGGGCACACTTAACATGTGTACACATTTGCTAGGACTGTACTGGTATGTCAGGTACTCCATTTCAGTGTGTAGTCTTACCTATTGTGCTAGCTAGAAGCATACCAGTGTACTACAGATCTTTGCTTTAATTACCAACATATTAGTTTCTGACTTCCTAGCCTTCACAACTTACATTCAATTGCCTGGCCTGCTGTAGTCTGTCTGTGTGGGTCTGGGGGAGGGGATACCCATAGGGCACATTCAGAGGCCATAGCACAACATTTGTTTATGTCTGTCTACACCTGTCCTGCTGGCTGAGACTTGTGTGGGTCTAATGGACACACATGTTGCTCAGCCCATTACCTGTAGTGGGGTGTGTCACCCTGTGTAGTACTGGCTACTATGGTGACTCCAGTATGTGTTACAGATGTCATGGTGCCACTATGGGTGTCTACTGTCTGCTGCCTTAACATTCGGCCACCCAATTCCCCTTGCATGCTCACATCCATATCATAGCTACAGGTAACAACACATTCTACTCCATTTGGCAATTGGTAGGTTTATTGACTTACCTTGAGGGAGTGCCAGACTTGAGGATGATGCTGGAGGGCTGTTTATGTTGGATGCACATAGTACACTCCCTATACATGGTTGAGCACAGGTAGTGTCATGTTTGACATCCCCTTTACTGTCTGTGCGAGTCAGAGAGGGTGTCATTCCCTGGGTCCCTACTGTGTCAGTGCATATGCTATGCATTACCTCTTTGCCAAGGCCAGGTCATACTGGGCACTCCTCCTTCTGCCTACTGGGTCAGGCTCAGGTTGTTCCCCCTCTGAGTCACTCTGTGCCTGTACAGACCTTGTCATTAGTGGGGGGCTGTGTGGCCCTGTCCCATGCTGTTCCTGCTGCAGCTGTTTCCGCAGGATCATATTGTGTAGCATAGAACATACCATAACAATTTGGGTGCATGTAACTGGTGAATACTGCAAGGCTCCACCAGATGTGTCCAGACACCAGAACCATGTTCTGAGCATCCCAAACACATGCTCTATTATATGTCTGGCTTGTGCGTGTGCCTCATTATGGCATTGTTGTTCAGGTGTGTGAGCATTTCTGATGGGTGTCATCAGCCACGGCTCCAGTGGGTACCCAGCATCCCCCACTAGGTGACCGTAGGGGATGTTCATATCAGCAAATCTGTGGTACAGCTGCATCAGATGCAATATTTCTGAATCTTCATAGCTTCCCAGGGCAGCCAGCACACACATTCATTATAATGCCCTGGCATCACATACGACCTGGCAGTTGATGGAGCAGATGCCTCTGTGGTTGATGTAGGCCCTACCTTGCTCACTGGGTGGTGCTTTGATGCATAAGTGCGTGCAGTCTATAGCACCCACTACCCCAGGGTATTCTGCTATTTGGTGGAAGAGATGCATATTGCTGGTCAACACCTTGTGTGTTGAGGAAATAAACATGCTCACTGGCATGTGCTGACATGGCATCCAGGAACTGGTGGAATACTCTGGATGCTGATGCCTGTGATATCCCCATGATATCCCCAGTTGTGCTTTGCAAGGTACCTGTGGCTAGTTTACCTAGGCCTACACATACCTTGGTATCCACTGGGATGGGTTCCCCTTGGCCAGTTTGATGTGTCAGGTGTGGCCGGCACAGCTCACCAATTTGCTGTAGGAGGTTTCTGTCCACCCACAGTGCACCACTGTCTCCATCTCATGTAGCCCATGGTAGGTTACCCTGAGTCTGTTCACTCTTCTCTGTCTCCTCACTGTGGGTTGTTTGGCAGCATTCACATCCTCACCACCCTCAGCCTCTTGCACATGTTGTTCTATGTTGCCTGCTGCAGCCCTTCTCATTTTGTAGGATTGTTTGTTAAAATTTCCCCGCTTGTATACACCGGTGGTGTAGAGTGTGGAAAAACTAGATGGCAAGGTGTTTGCTTAGTTTATAGTAGTGTTCTGGACTGAGCTTGTCTGCTGCCTCTGTAATTGGCTGATCCTGATACATTTCACCAGCTCAGCTAGTTCTCCTTGATTACTTTCCTACTGCTGTTTCCCCTTCCAATTGTCCTAGGCAGGTTTAGACACACCCCTAGCTTAGCCAAGCTAAGCTAGGAGCAATCCCGAGCCACAGGGCTTCAATCCACTTACAGTATGCCTGACACGCCCCCCCCCATAGTGTCACCTATATCCAAGTCTTGCACCCGGCTATCTATACTCTTACACTGTTGGGACCTGCCACACACCCTGGGGAAAACTGGGATTTACTATCCTTCACCTCATAGCATAGGAATGCCTGCTAATGCATAGTTACATGTCCCATACTGAGCCTCCCCTAAACTAACCACTGCTTACCATCGCGCAATCCCGCACACACCCGGTCACAACTGCTTAAAAGTTCCTTACTCACTCCGTATCCAATGGCCCTTGTTCTGCCCAGCAAGAAAATGACCGGCCTCTGTAAGGCTCAAAACCAGGGCCCTGCACACCACAGCCGATGTGCTTTACCACTAAGTCATAGCAGATATACAGACATCGGATGTTATCATGAACATATCATCCAACACAGTCATTCAACAGTATAGGACATGTATTCCATTATGTAGATGTATGTGTGTTATTGTCTATATATATATATATATATATATATATATATATATATATATATATATATATATATATACACATACACACACACACACACACACATACTTAGATATAGATTATATATCTCAAGAACAAACCTCGTGACACCAAAGCATTAGAAAAGAATGAAAAGGGAAACACCAGCAGCTCCTGTATTATGTACTGGTGTAAATCCCAAGGCAAGTGTGTTTCTGTCCAACACATGGGTTCAGACTGTATTTTGGGTAATATTAGGGTTGCTGACTTTACTCACCAGGCCTATTGCCAAATGTATGGGTATGTCTTGCCAACCCAGTCTTTTGGCTGATTGTGACATATATGGCCACTATACAGGGAAACTACAAAACACGCTCCTCAACACATCCAGTGGCTAAACACTCACAGCCACCAACACATAGGATATGACTGACAAACACACACATACATGCTTTGCCTTGTAGTAGAGCACCTACCTCACTACTTTAACACACTACAGCATTATACAGTTACAAAACATGCTACCAAGATTATTGGGTTACAGCAGTCCTAGAGGTGTATTTATAGGTGGGTGACATCAGCAGCATTGCCATAATTGAGTATAGGAATTGTACAGAGTGTGAGTACTCTAAAAAGCATTGTTCTGTACACACACACACACACACACACTTGGCATGTCTGGGATTAGAACACCAACCTAACTACTTTATCACACTACAACATTACACAGTTACAGAACACACTACCAAGATTACAGGGTCACAGCAATCCTAGAGGTGTATTCCTAGGTGGGTGACATCATCAGCCTTGCCAATGTTGGGTATAGGAATTGTACGGAGTGTGAGTACTCTAAAAAGCATTGTTCTGTCTTCAGGCAGATGGACACACACACACACACACACACACACACACACATTTGGCATGTGTGGGATTAGAACACTGACCTAACTACTTTATCACACTACAGCATTACGCAGTTACAGAACATGCTACCAAGATTACTGGGCCATAGCAATCCCAAAGATGTATTCCTAGGTGGGTGACATCATCAGCCTTGCCAAAGTTGAACATAGGAATTGTACGGAGTGTGAGTACTCTGAAAAGCATTGTTCTGTCCTCAGGCAGACAGACCCACACACGCCAGTGGTGGGATCAGAACACCTGCCTATCCACAGATTATTATTACAGTACTACACAGTTACAAGTCACTCCACAGAGATTACACATTCCAAGGCAGTCGTCATGACCTTCTAGGATTGCGGATATCAGCAGGGATGCTGACAGTTAAGATGTACATAGCTGTGAACCTGTGTGTTTAAAGTAGGAGTCCATCCTGAACAGGAGTATGCCCGTCTGTGGAATGGACGTCTACTATCACTATACAGGGTTACAATGACCATGCTCATACACATAAAAGCACATAACTTACACAAGGTGTCAGTGGGCATGCTCACACACACAGTAGCACAGGGCTGTTTGGAATGCACTATGAGTCCAACTACACAAGGTTATACTTGGCATGCTCATACACTTAGTAGCACAGGGCTGTTTGGGATGCACTCTGATTCTAAACATGGAAGGCCACAGTGGCCATGCCCATACAGTTAGATGTTCAGAACATGTTGTAATGGACTCAGGTGTTAGTAGTTGTCATTGTTAGCAGGAATGCTGCACTACATCTATCTGACACTGGTCATCTACACAATGTCTGCTGCTGTCCATCACCTTAGATGCATCAGTCTATACCAAGCACAATACTACCACTCTCAGTGATGTCATGCTAGGAATGGCAACTGCTTGACCAATACAATGAGCCAACGTCCTGCTGTAATTATGAGGTTGTCCAGTGTCTGTCATTCTGGAATGACATGACTGACAGAAGACAAGCCTTTGTCACAGATCACATGCATCCATGATTAAAGCGAGTGGTGATAATACCTAGGTCGCATTTGACCATATAGTGCCATATCAAGTCAAATGTCTAAACACAGGATGACACCCTGACACCTAGAAGACAATTGCATCGTGTGCTTATGCTAACCAGTGCTAGATATGTTGCTGTTGTAATCACAGCTGCTCACTGTAGAACCTACAATGGGGAATACTGACATCTGTGCAGTGAGGAACACCTGGCTGAAGGCTCTGTAGTGCACAATAGCACTACCACCATATAACTCAGAACCAGACATGTGGGCCATAACACTGGTATGAACCACTCCAGGTGGTGTTGTCCCCACATTCATAACGGCTATTCAAATATACAGACCAGTACTCCAACATAAATCATCACAGATGAGCCAGGTGCAGGTCAGAGAGTCAAAATCTGCATTCTAGGATGTAATCCTCAGACTCCACCATGTCCTCAGACCACCAACACACATCCAAACATGTGGTATAATATATAATGGTACAACACCAAATAACCTTTGACTGGTGGACTGTACCTAGCCCTACAACAACTGTACAGAGTACCCATGTACTGACACAGTTGCATCATGTGTTATGCAATGCAATGATCTGTATATTTTGCACTATGTTATGAACAAATGACCTCTTTGATTATTCTCTGTACTGACCTGCAATGTTCATTGTATACATTCATTTTTTGTATATGTGCTTTTGTTTGTTTCCTTGGAGCTTATCTCCCCGGGCCTCTACTGAAAATGGACATATATTCAGTTAGACTAGCCCGGTCAACAAATGTCAAATACATAAAAAATAAAATAAATGATACCACTGTTTGTAACCAGGTCAGCTGTACACATACCAGGGTCCCTCGGATATTGACAGTGTTAACAGATGACTGTTGCTGTGCACCATTTAGTGTGTAAACAGCCTGACATGAAGCTATGATTGTACAAGATGTTTATGTGGAGAGAAAATTGTTTTGACATTTGTGTAGGATACAACCTGGAATGTGGTCAGGCAGCTACATGGGCAGCAGTTTCCTACATCTTACAGATATTTATGTGGAGAGAAAATTGTTTTAGGATACAACCTGGGATGTGGTCAGGTCCCATGCAGCTTGTATGTATGACATGGATATATGAATGTGTACCTGTTGGGGCAGTGTGTTTATGTTATCCACGACCCTAGCTGGATGAACAGGTCTATTGCAGGTCTTGTTGTTGCCATTATGTTTCATGACACAGCTATGGAATCCTCTGTGTTTGGCCTCATAATATGTGGATGAATAGTTTAACAGTAGCTTTGTGTGGCATTATATGGTGTATCTGCATCTTACTGAGGCTGACCATGGATCAACTTCCACTCATGTGACTACCTCCTGTGGTACAGTTTGTTTGCCTTCATGTTTGTGTTTGGTTGATTCGTGCTTCTGTTCATTTGCATATGCATTGTACATCTGCATGGGTGCCATGATAGTCACCACTTCACTCCTAAGGAACATAACATTGGCTTTGAAGACTGACCATGTGTGGCATACTGTTAGCCCTGTAGGTGTGACTATGGTGATCCAGGTCATTGGTGTTGATGAAATCCAACATGCATTGAGCACATGTTGATTATGGTTTCCTGTCTCAAAACTGGTATTCCCCATTACAGCACAATGACAGTTGGGAATTCTGAGGCATGGTGGATGATCTGTCACAAGGTGCAATTTGGATTACACTTTGGCACAAAGGTAGTTGCTCAGCATAGTGCATCTTACGTTGTGCAAGTACAACTAGCGTGGGGGTGTACATATCCCTCAGGAAGTTGGACACATGTGGCCCATGTGTTCCAATAAAGGATGATGGCCAAGAGGTGAGGTATGTGTTATAACATGGTCATGCAGGGGTGCTCTCCAAAGCATTGAACCATATCTCAATCACTGCACAGATATATTCTCCATGTTTCAGATTGCTGTAAGTATGTGTCCATATTGAGTACCTGATTTGTATCATTGAGTAGCAAGACCCACAGTTTATTTCTTGGCTGTCCCTGTTGCACCACTGGACTTTCACTTGAACCTGGCATGATGAGGGCACTATAAGGGAAGCATGGGCTGTTGCCAGTATCCAGATTCTCAGGGGTGACAGGTGCAGGCCCTGTCTGGCAAAGCATCATGGTCTGTCAACCATGTTATCCCAGGCAGAGAGATGCTGGATACTCTTTACACCAGTACATTACATGATTGTGGAATACAATCCTTGTCCCTGTACTGCTGCATCATTCTGGCCAAAGGCAGAATGCTGCCCAGGACTTGGGACATACCTGCATGGGCTACAAGACCTGACAGTTCCTACATGTGTTTCCATGCAGTCCAGGCTACTGCATCACAGGTCCTGTACAGCAGCATAGAATATGCCAGAGGCATGTGTATAGTTCTAAAGGTGGTCTGAGTGTATGGGTATGTGGCTAATCATGGCAGACAGGCAGTTGGCAGTATGTTTGCCCTCATATAGCTTGGTGTGTAACATAGTGCTAGAGTTTGCATTCACAAATGAGTACTGTTGGCCATGTTTCTGGCCACGTGTTCTGAGGTGTGGCACAATTATGCAAACTATGTTGTACAGTCTTTGTATTCTGTTGTCTGTCTATTCCAACTTAGGAGGCCTCTTGCTTGGCCAGATACTTAGAGGCCGCTGTGGATGTGTGTGATATCTGGTGGCATGTGTGTCTGTCCTTACTGTGTTCTGGTAAGGGTATGTGTTGGTTGTGGTGATGAGATGCATGTGTTAACCTATACCTCTTGACTGTCTAGTCCAGTCATGGGTGTAGATTGGACTGCCTCCAAGCTCACCCCTGTAGCTGCATCCCAGACAATGCTTTGGCAGTGTACATGGCATAGAGATTGCATTCCCCCAGGATGGTCACATACACTAGGATGACATTAATAAACACCAGTAGCTGATTAGTGGACATGCCTGTATGAGCATTCAGTACTACAAGTACCATGGACATGGCAACACTAGCTATTACAGGAACATGGTAGCTACTCTGAGGACCACATCACATCCTGATAGTTGATTACAGATGATGCAAGTGTGAACAGGGCTGTATCCTTGTCTGGCATACCCAGCAGAACCATGAGCGAGTCAAATATCAATAGACTCTGCTGCTACTATCGACATGATCAGGATATAATCAGATAGTGTACGCTATCAACTATGAAGCAGCTATTACACATGGGCAGCAGTTTCCTACATCTTACACTCCTACTGCAGATGTCACACTGGAGGTAAAGATGATACGCACCCTGTTTCATTACCAGTACTGTCCACATATTTCCAAGCAGCTGTTAGTCTGGTAATGAGAGGTTAGGCTACACAAATCTAAATGTTCAACCAGTGTGTCTCTACTGTCAATATCCACTCTATGTAGGTGTGCACATAGCCATTTGGCACAGCCCTGTAACAAGGGTCAGTACACATTTGCAGAACATGTACACATGCACAGCTGTCATTGCTTGCAAACAATACTAGAGAGGTGGATATTAGGCAAGGTGGACTTTTAGGCAAGGCTCAAAAGAGAAACCCACCACCATAAATAGCACAAGTAACCAATAACTGAGGGTATTGCTACTCAATGCCAGAGGTCTAAACC
The DNA here is from genome assembly GCF_019279795.1 of Protopterus annectens. NCBI lineage: Eukaryota > Metazoa > Chordata > Ceratodontiformes > Protopteridae > Protopterus > Protopterus annectens. The sequence goes on along the minus strand of NC_056733.1, from coordinate 143,828,028 downwards.
TCAAAATGCACACATTCAAGGCACCCCTCAGTATGGAGAACATTGATATCTGTGCAGTAACAGAAACCTGGTTTAAGGCTCCAGAGAGCACCCCAGCACTACCAGGCTATAACTCATACCACATCTTTCGGCCACAGAACCCGGACCAGAACAGAAAAGGCGGGGGTGTATCCATATTCATCAAGGATACTCACACCTCCAGGTTAGTGGTGCAGCACGATGCATCAGAGATCATCCAAGTGCAACTGACAATGGGCAAAACTGCAATCCAAATTGTAGCTTGCTGCAGATCACCCACCATAACCCAGGACCCACATTCCGCATTTCTGGAGACACTGGGAAATATGCAGGTCCTACCAAACACCCTAATACTGGGTGATTTCAACTACCCAAACATTAACTGGGAGAACTACTCAAGTACTAACTCCCTTGCCCAGCGCTTTCTAGAATTTATAAACTCATACGCCCTGGATCAACTAGTCAACACCCCCACCAGAGGGAACAACATATTGGACCTGGTCATCACCAACATGGGCGAACAGTGTTCCACACCTGACGTCAACCCCTCACTGGTTAAATCCGACCATAGACTAATCACTCTGGATATTCACATTCCACCCACAACCCCAACCAAGAAATCACTGTGTAAATCTTTTCCTAAGCAGACTTCACATTGTTTAAGACTGATGTGGAAAGGTTCACGGCCCCCACGCCAATGGACAATGCTGTCCAAGATGCTGAAACTTATATAAAGGCACTCTATGATCATCTGCAGGAATGCATGGATCGTGCTATCCCATGTCAAACCTAGACTCACTCCTCCAAGAAAAGGAAACTGGTCTGGTGGACCCCTGCCATAAACAGGCTGTACAATACAAGGAGGAAACTAGTACAGATAAAAGCTAAATCCATAGAAGGACAGACATTGCTGATCAGTACCATCAAGAAACTACGATCCCTCATGAAATCATCCAAGGCTAGCTTCAAAAAACAAATTTCTAAGGACCCTACAGATAACCACAAAGCGTTCTTTAGCTATGTCACGAACCTAAGTGGGAACTCTCAGATCTGCTCGGAGTTGATGCAGACTGGCACAAAATACATTGAGCCAACTGATATTGCCAACATTTTGTCAGACAGGTTCAGTGCAAACTTCACCTGCCTCTCACCCCCAAAATGGCCCATAACCATACCAGAGGAATGTACGGCCCAAGCAATCACTGACACACAGGTTAAAACAGCCCTATCCAAAGCCAAAAACACAGCCACAATGGGACTGGACAATGTCCCATTCTGTGTCTTACAAGAGCTCCAAATGAAATAACCCCTCACCTAAACACACTGTTCAAACCCAGCCTCTCTACAGGTTATATACCACAGAGTGGCACACAGCAAAAGTTATCCCACTCCACAAAGGTGGCACCACAACAGACCCTGGGAACTATTGCCCTATAATCCTGACTAGCCTGGTCTGCAAGGCTATGGAGCACATCATCATGGAACTCATTAACAGATACATTGAGAACCTCCAGACACTCGACCCAACCCAGGTCAGCTTGATTGAGTGCAGATCATGCCTACTGAAGCTGTTTGATGTCTTACAGTCACCTAGACTTTAGGTGAGGGGTGTGGTAGTTCACACATACTACCTGGACCTCTCCAAGGATTTTGACACCATTCCCCACTCAGGTATTATTTATAAACTCACCAGCCAGTACATACACCCATACATCATAGGTTGGGTTGCCAACAAGCTTACACACAGAACCCACATGTTAATCCTAGCAGCCTCCAGGTCCAACTCTTAACCAGTCACAACTGGTGTCCCACAGGACTCAGTCCTGGGACCCCTACTGTTTGCCATATACTTCTCAGAGGTACAGGCAAACACAGGTGGACTACAGCAGACTGTGTTTGGTGATTACTGCAAACTGGGAGCCATAATTGACAGTCCAGCTGTCACAGACGTCCTTCAAGGGGCCTCACATAGACCAACACAGGGTGTCAAAGTCATGGCCTCCAGCTAAGGGCCACATACAGCATGGTCATTCCATTTTGGGAAAACTAAACACCCGCATATTAACACATGAGTGGCAGCCACTTTAATACAGACGAGGTAATGGGTATGTGGGGACTACATTAGATAGTGATCTCTCCTTTGACAATCATATCTCCAAAGTAGTTAGGACATCCTTCTATGTAGGCCATCTGATGACTTAGGGATTCGCATCTAGACATATTGAGGTTATTGTGCCCCTTTACTCATCAATCATCAATCCCATCATCGAGTATGATAACCTATTTGGGATGTACCTCACAAGGCATATCGAACAGCTGGAGGGTCCACGAACGTACCTCGCCTAGAGGATTACTGGCCTCAGACATGTGTCCTATGCTGCCAGAAGTAATGAACTCTTGCATTACTCAATGGCATCTTGTTTACTCAGAGATGATCTTTGCTGGCCAACAAAGCCATGTCCAAGTCAGGCTTAATGGATATGCTCCACCTATGGGAATCCATGTCACAGTGAGCCACACACTGTAATGAGCTACACCTTGCCACAACCACAACTGGAAGATGCTGGAGTGACAGATTCCTGTCACATGTCCTCCCCATGCTTTGGAACTACATCCCTGATTACATTATACAAAGCCCCTCACTAACACTCCAGGGAAACCTTACAGAGTGGATGGGGAACAGTGGATACACCCCAGGGATCCTGCAATTGCCTCTGCTCCACAGAGGGACAGTTAGTTAATCAATGAGGTGGTGACAGCTGACACATTTTGACTAGGCTTATGAATGGCCTTGGGCAGTTAGCCAAGTACCTACCTATGTACCTATGAACCTATATATACAGTATCAGCACATGCTGATAGCTTAATTTACTGTTCAGGTGTTGACTTACCTTGTGCCAATAGCAGTTGTGTGTGCAATAGTTGAGGGCTGCCTATGTAGGATGCACACAGTAGACCACCTATACATGACAATTTACAGGTGGTCATGTGTGTGCCATCCATGTTTACTGTGTGTGCAGGTGGAGAAGGCTGCCAGTCCTTAGCTACCTACACTGTCAGTGTGTGTGCTATACGTTCCCTCTTTGCCAAGGCATGGGCATACTGGGCACGCCTCCATCTGCCTACTGGGGCTGGCTCAGGGTGTTTGTGGTCTGAGTCCCTCTGTGCCTGTGGGGCCCTTGGCAATGGTGGTGGGCTGTAAAGGCCTTTACCATTCTATCCCTGCTGCAGCTGTTTCCGCAGGATCATATTGTGTAGCATGGCACATACTATGATGATGTGGGCACCCGTGCCTGGAGAGTACTGCAAGGCTCCACCAGATATGTCCAAGCAATAGAACCATGATTTCAGCATCCCAAACACATGCTCTATGATGATTCTGGTTTGTGCGTGTGCCTCATTATGGCATTCTTGCATGGGTGTGTTTGCATTTCTGATGGGAGTCATCATCCACGGTTCCAGTGCATAGCCAGCATCCCCCACCAGATGGCCATATGGGATGTCCCCCCTTGGAAATACCTGATACAGCTGTGAGGCATGCCAGATGTGGGAGTCGTGATAGCTTCCAGGGCTGCCAGCACACACATCCATGATAATGCCCTGGGCATTGCACATGACCAGGCAGTTGATGGAGGGGTATCCCTTGCGGTTTATGTATTACCTACCCTGCTCACCGGGTGGTGATTTGATGTATATGTGTGTGCAGTATATTGCACCCAGTACCTCCGGGTATTCTGCCACATGGTGGAAGAGACACATATTGCTGGCCAACTCCTGCTGCATTCGGGGGAAGTATATGTTCTCATTGGCATGTGGTAACATGGCATCCAGGAAATGGTGGAGTACCCTGGATGCTGATGCCTGTGAGATCCCCATGATATCCCCAGTTAGCCTTTGAAAGTTACCTGTGGCTAGTATTCTCAGGCTTACACATACCTTTGTGTCCACTGGGATGGGTTCCCCTCTGTTATTTCTGGCTCTGAGGCGTGGCTGGCACAGCTAAACAAGTTTCTGTATGGTGTCCCTGTCCACCCTGTAATGCTCTACTATCTCCAGATCATTTAGCCCCTGGTAGGTTACCCTGGGTCTGAACACTCTTCTTCTCCTCTGGTGCCTGAGGTGGTTGTCAGCGTCATCTTTCACACCACCTTCAGTCTCCAACACATGCTGGTGAATTAAAACTATGGCACCCCCTAACATGTACATATTAAAAGTTCCCTATCTGTATACACCAATGGTGCAGGATGCATGGGCATACACAAGTATGTGTGAGGTGCTTTCACACTTTATACTATTGTGCTATGGATGCTGCTGATATCATTAGGTGTGTATGTGCAATTCCAGCTGCTGGGTATCTTAATTATGGGTTTTACAGTGAGTACTGCAATTGTGGGGCCTTTGGTGTTGAATTATTCTTGCCTGCAGTGATTCATCTGTTGCCCTTTAATTCACATTTCAACCCAAATCCCCTCCCATTGTCAGGCATGCATCCAGCTGCCGGCTGTCTTGTTTTGTACTTTCCCTACCCAGGAATGTGTTGTGAAATTTGCTATGTAGCTGATCTATTGCAATTTTGCTTTGTTCTGCTGTGACAGTACTGTTTTCTTTGCAGTACGGCACCTCCCCTTTCCTGTTCTGCAGGTAGCTGCTAGCAACCTTGTTAGCTGTTGTCAAAGGCCTACTGTGGGTTCCTAGGTGTTACTCATTTGTACTCTAATTTCCATGCTGCAGCATTTTCTTATTTTTTTCCCATATCCTTCCTGTTTCCACTCTGGTGTGCACCGCACACAGCCGTTTACCGGGTTTACATTGCGTTTTCATCCATGTTCACATGCACATTTGGTTACCTTGTGTGCTCTCAGCCTAACAAAGCTATGGCTACTTCAACACACCCCTATCCTGCAGCTTTGCTTAGCAACAAGCAAACCGGATTAGCAATGCTCCAATGTGCTTACAGCAAAGGTGGCACACCCCTCTCTTGATGTCATCTTTGTCTCCAGGGCACACCTCAGTGTTGTAACACTATGCTGTGAGGTACATCTTCATACCGGCGGGGAATTTGTGATTCACTATTACTCCTCTCATTTGCATGGCATTGCCTACTAATTCCTAGTTACCAAACAGAACACTGTCACAGTCCCTTAACAACCCTTGCACCATGGTGTGGTGTAGCATGCGTGCCATTGACTATTATGGGGAAATCATGAAAAGTGTTACATTGCAGTTTTATTCCATATAATTCTATTTTCATTGTGATCCCGTTTGCGCACCGTTGCCCTGCGCTTTAACTTCGCGTTAGTGTGGGCATAACATTAAATGTTCTTTTTTATATTTTGTGCATTTTTTTATGCCAATGGCAATATATTTAGCCATTGGCATATATTAACAGTATAATACATGTGTTTGGTCCACTGTCATGGCTCCGGTTTTATGTTTGCGAAAATGTTAACCTTTTTTCGGTTTACATTTCTGCATGCTTACACTATGCCTGCACCACTTCCTGAATCGCTATATACCTTCATTTGCATGCTACACTGCTGCACATGGGGTGATTAGCATACAGGTGCCGGGAGCTGTGCGGGCGTAGCGTATGCAGGTAGTGCACATGGAAACAGCTCGTAGCTGAATCGCTCGGTGGCCATATTTGGTGTTAGATCGCCAACGCTACACCTGTACCTGGTGCAAGCTTCATGAATCCTGGGGACAGTCTCTTCCTCATTCATACCTGCATTCCCCCACATATCGCTCTCACTCTGCCGATCTCTCACACACACACACGGTCACTTCCTCATACATACCTGCATTCACTCACACATTGTTCTCACTCTCCCGATCTCTCTCACAGACACAGTCGCTCTTACTCTCCTGATCTCTTTCACACATAGTCACTTCCTTGTTCATACCTGCATTCACTCACACATCACTCTACACACACACACACACACACACACACACACACACACACACACACACACACACACACACACATTTGGGCAACTTTAATGATTTTAATTTTTTTGACATTATTTCCAACATTGTGGCAGCTCATTCATATCAATTCATTATGTGGAAATTGCAGCTATACCATTTATTCTTTGTAATATCATTGTACGTATTATAGCCCCGAGAATACATCTCATCTTTTTTTTTTCTTTTGGTTGTTGAATTTAAGTGAATAGTAGAAACACATTTTTCTTGCAACATAAGGCTGCAAATTCTCTTCCTTGTAAGATAGCCTGCTGGCCAGAAAGAACAAAGTATATTGGTAAAGTAGCTTAAAAAGGAAGTATCTGAGGAGGAGATCAGCTCACTGTTGGATGGGGAGTCAGTTTGCTTTTTTATACCTGGAGGCTACAGTGATAGAAATTCATATTTGTAGTCTGAAAAGTTATAATATTTTTCATGAGGCAGTGGCAGTAACAGGATGATTGTATTCCAGTTGTATGAGAAGAATGCCTATTTCTTATTTTTTATTTATTTATTTATTTTTTATGTGTAGCTGTAAATAGTGATTCTTGTCAGATCACAGGCCCAGGTATTTAAATGACATAACACTTTTTAGTGGAATGTATTCTTGTCTAGCACTGATAAATCTGATGGAGATAACTAATTTTTGTGGTGTTTCCAAAAGCATTGCTTTGATTTTATTTGGGTAAAAGGATAATTTCCTTGAGATAAGGCATCTGTTAAGGGAAAAAATTCTGTTGTTGAACAGATTTCATGGTGGTCAAGAAAGAGACTGATCTATTTATAATATCAGTATACATTAAGGTTGGTAGCTATAGAATGTCTTGCGGGAGTTTGTTGATGTATAAATCAACAACATGTGCAGTCTGAGAGGCTGATGAGAGTAGAAATCTAGAAGAAATTATACATAGTGCTGCAAAGTATGTGAAAGTCAAATCAGATAAGCAAAAAACCATCAGAATTCCAGCCATTTTGGAATACATTTAAAGTTTTTGGGAATAACAGCACTTCTGCAAACAGCGTATATAGTCATTGGATTTAAAGATTATTTTTTGGCAATTATCAGGCATACTACAAGAAATCTATCTATAAAAATAGCACAGCTGAAATAAGCATCTGTTGGAGTAGTTTTAACTTCTCTTCCAAACAAGAGCCCATGTCTTCACCATGTAAACTACCAACTGCCTTTGTACTGATGATTGTTCTCTCCATAGCAAGTTTTCTAACTATAGCAATAAACAGAAAATGATGGTGTCAGTCACAACCAGCACCACTGGCCAGAGGAGGTAATTCACAAATGGTTGACAATTACCTTTCAATAAGCCTCCCTGCAAAAATACTTAAATTGTTCATCTTCAGCTTGAAAAAATATATAACAAAACATTGCCCAGAACCAGCATAGCTTTACAAAACACAACATACTTCAAACAGTAATTCAGCTAAAAAAGGATGATCTCCAGAAAGAGCCATGAAGACCTACTTGCAGCTACTATATTTGAACTTTTTCAGCAGTCTTCTGACCTTATTGATCACAGCCTTTTACTAGAAGGGATGAATAACACGTGATTCAGTGGTTTAATAGCTACCAAAATGAAAGGGAGACACTTGCATACCTCTCAATCTCTTAGAGCAAGAAATCTGGGACAACGCCATAAATAAAAGTGGGACAAAGGCCTAACAATAGGAATGATTTTTAAATATTGCACTTACAAACTTAGAAAGTTGATAGAATAACAAGTTTTGCATTAGCATGAATTTTCTGAAGGATATAAAGTCTGTAACTCAAATGTCTATCATTATAGTCTAACCTCAGTCCTCAATAATTTGTCACTAATTTGCCAGAAAACCACAATTTTATGAAAAATGGACCTAAAATATGAGGCAAAAATCTGGAAATTCTGCGAAATTCTGTACAGTTGAGAAGTGGATGGCCTGGTAATCAACACTCTCCTTCCACAGGAGAGATTGCACGTGGCAGTATGCCAAATATCTACCTGAACTCTTTAACTTTCTCAGTCTTTATCAATGGCAGGCACCAACAGAGAAAGGGGAAACATTTAATCCAATACACCAAGCATCTGGTGCCAATACATTATTGTTCAAAGCAGAAATGCTGTCAAATGACCTGTAGGACTGCTTCAATGCACTGAACAACTGGCTGCTGCAAAGTAAGCTCTTGCTGAATGAGAAAATATTGGGATAACAGTCCTGTGATACTGAGGAAATGTTTTTCCACAACAGGAATAAGTGGCCACAGCATGAAGATAAGTAGCTGGAAATATCTTGTCACAATCTTTCACAGCAAATGGTTTCAGAGATACTGCTGAAATAATTATCAAATAACATAGAGACTTCTTCATATACTATGTCAGATCAAGGACTAGCTCTTACTACCAGTAAAGAAAACACTGGCAAAAGAAAATTTAATACTGAAACTCCTCTACTGAACACTAGATCTGAGCACTAAAAAAAGAACATACTTAAGAATGAACTCTACATTTAATAGTTTATTGACTTGCTCTACATTCTTAGTCTTATTTACTTATATAATCTAAATGGCCAAACTCATTGCTTACATAAAAGTATTTCTATTTTTCTTTCCTTTTATTAGATGTAATTCCATTGTACTCCTACAAACAGGAAATAGCTCACTATCTCTGTTTACATATCATACACACGCCAGGGACCAAACTGAATACCATTCCAAATATGCATCAGTGCCTGTAGACTCTCAACCTGTAAACTTTTTGTTTGTATTTGTGTTTGTTAGTAGACTAAAACATAATCTAACTGTATACAATACTTACAAAATGTCTAAATTTTCGCTAGATGTGCCCTGGTTTGTGGAGGACCCACCTGCAGGGGATGACTATCAGAGGTGGAGATGGACACTGCATTTTGTGGTGCTGGTTAAGAGGTAGCAAATGGTTCACAGCTGAGTACGTATATCAAAGAGTAGCAATATGCATGCATTACTAAAACTAGATTATGCTATATCATACATGGTCTGACAACACCGTACATCAGACTCAGGTAACAGAACACTTAGGTCAGTTCATAGTTGTCATCATACATACAGAAGGGGATGGCCACACTGACAGACTCTGGCAGCAGGCATCATGAGTTGGGAGAACAAATCAAATGGGTTTCTGCTTGTTTCTTGGCCTGGAGAGTATGGTGAGCTAAGAAGACTGGGGGAGGGGGGTTGTGTTTTCATTGCTGTACAGTATGGTGTATGTGGGCTGAGGTGGGTGGCAGTGTTCATACTGATGGTGCATGTATATGCATGCATGTGTGTGTGGGAAAAATCTTTTGCAAAGGTCACTAGACTGTGCCTGTTACTATGGAAGAAACCGAGGGCACCCTCAGGAGGTGTGTGTGCTAACTATGCATATTCTTGTTCAGGGGTACCCTCTCTAAAGGACATTAGGGGCATAGTTCACAGCTAGCAAAGAAGATGATAAAAAGTAGTATGTACCACAAGTGGGTTCAGCAGGTACACCCAGTCTGCCACCATGGTGGGCCTCAGTATCCTCAATACTAGTTGCAAGCACAGAGAATGTAGTGACACAAGAACTAGACCATTTCCTATCAGTCCTGTCAGGGCTTTCACACCAGAGGCAGATGGGATCAGCCACAAGAAAGGTGATACCCATGGCTTGTGACTGTATACTGGCACCCTGATGATAGACACTCCACACCATGCTACATAAATCGTCAGAGTCCTCACTCAGGTCATTATGGAGACCATATACTATTCTAATTAAATCTACAATGACTGTGGCAGCATCAGCCTGTACCTGTATAACAGCCCTGCACTTCCATAAGGTAATGGCCATGAAGACACACTGCTCAGGTGCAGGGAAGGAACCGAGGCATTGATGGCCAGTGGAATGTTGGCCCTTACCTGTCCTCTCTACTCCTTTGGAAACTGCAATAACCCCCTGCTGTTGGGTTACACAGAGGATGAAGGTGGACCTTGTGCTACTGTGTTGGCTAACTCCTGACCTGCTATGTCATTTTGTGACTGAGGAATGAGTTGCACAGTGAACAGAGCAGTGTCTATGGAAGGAGAGGGTGATATGCCTACCACATTAACCAGACAGTGCCACTGAGACCAAAGACTGGTGCCAGGCTGTGGCAATCATTATAGTCAGGCATGTCAAACTCTATGTTGGAGGTCTGAGATACCAAAGCACCTGTGAAAACAGATACACATTCCAAGTGTATCAGTGCTACCCTGTGATATTGCCACATTGCAGTGAGGCTGAGGATGTAAAGCAGTATGACATGCAAAAACTATAAGTCCCACACTTCTGTGCAGTATGATATATATATATATATATATATATATATATATATATATATATATATATATATATACACACACATACAATTACTGGGCATCACCCACCTGCACCAAAGGCCGTGTGTGAAAATCAGCACCAATGTCAAGTCTTCCATAAGGTCCAATGAAGCAGCCTTTCACCCTAGATAGAGATGCCAGGAAATGTTCCATGTCTATTAATATCTGTGTTTTTGTCCATAAGGAGAATCTACCAACTGTGACCACAAGCGACCTACAGTGCAATGCTGTTGTCTGCCTGGGAGAATGTCTCCATTCTATCCCTTTGCTTCAGAGCCATCTTGCTCTGTAAATGTGAGGACAGATATATGGTAAACTGTCAGCCTGTGACATCCACTGCTCCCTCAGTACAATACCCCACCTCACAGACAATAGGCAGCACAGACTGAGCAACACCTGTCCTACACAGGTACATAGATCACATCTAAATAAGTTGGCTGCTGAGCATCATTCTGTAGTTATTTGTGGTGTGCTCCTGCCAGACTACATTGTGCAGCATTCATTGTGAAACCTGCCATTGGAGTCTAACTTGATCCTTTCCTGATATGTGTTCCATGTAACATGGCCCCACAGTATCATAGGTACAACTTCCATCATACATGTGGATAGCTACAGCTGTGTGCCTCCTAACACTATTAGTATCACTATATAGATCAAGAGCTGATAACTGATGCAATATTTCTTGATCTCAGATCAGCCTTCCAAATAGTCAATCACAAGCAGTTACTAAATAAGCTTACAGAATGATGCTTCTCTCCTACAGTTTTATAAGGATTTTGTGACTACCTATCCAAACAATCCTACACTATTACATGGAACTTATGATTCCCCAGTAAATAGACTAATTTCCTGTGGAGTTCCTCAGTGTTCTGTTCTTGGACCTATTCTATTCTCATTGCTTATTATAACTTGCCTTAAGGCTGCAAAACACATGACTACTTACTGTATGCAGATGGCATAGTGTTTAACAGGCATGAGGAATCAAATCTGGAAATCTCTGCTAAGCTGCAGTTTGATTTTTAAGTATGTTGAAATTGGTAAGTTAACAACACATGTGTTACAAATACTAGAAACACAACTGTCATGTTGTTTGACAACTCAGAAGATTAAAAGTGCCCTTCTTACTATTGTCCTGATCCACTTCAATAAAATGCCACACACCAAACTGACATTTGATGACCCTTATTTAAACTTCACAGAACATCATAACTTTATTGCATCATTTCAATTTATTAATCACAACAAAACATCCTTGTAATCATTCATCAGAGCAGTGTATCCCCACTCACCCTGTCCAAATAAGCAGCATCCTCACATCCACTCATTTATTCTTATCAGTCAAGCAGCATCCTACCACTCACTTTCACCCTGAAACATTCCTTACCTGACACCCAACACCAGAGGGGAAACAGAAGAGGGGCAAGCCTTCCTGCCCCTCTTCTCCATACACCAGCTTGTCCCAGACTGTCCCCTCATCTGTTTCAGGACTTTCACTAAACTCTCCAAAAATAAACCTAAGTGCAGATTAAACAAATCTAAACCAAATCCATTAAGCTGTACCCCTTCGGTTTTGAACCACACTGGGTCCCTGCCATCAAAATCCCTATGTTCTAGCTATCTGCATATCCAAAGCAACCAGTTGACTCACCAACCTTCATTTAAAAAACCTCCATGCCTGTCCTAAAGCCATAAAACTAGCAGAATGCCTAAAGAATAAATGAGGTATTATCTCAGACCACACAATGCACATATCCAGCTATAGTTGCTTCAAAGCAACCAAATCCTCCCTTATCCGATACACCAATTGCCATTTTGAAATTTTACCCAAGTCATTACCTGCCAGATGTATCACCAGTACTGGAGGAAGCCCCATCCATGATTGCATACCTGCAAAGTCCTCCATGAGCTGATTCCACCTGAAACCTCTAATACCATGCCATATGATTTTACACCTGAAGCGATGCTAACCCAATTCCATGCCATCGGTCCTATCTGCAGCCCTCTTTGCCACCCATTGAACATATAAATGACATAGGATGACAATCTGCTTACAAAGAAAAAAATTAATAATAACCAACCTCATTAGTCAATTATCTAATAAAAGCCAAACAGAAATTTGAAGACCAATGACACACCTCTTAATGAGCTTGACCGCACTACCTTCCCTCACTAAGTCAGAAGCCCTACACTTTGTGAAAGGAATGAGCAGAAAACCACTTTCCCAGAAAACCCATACAGTGAAACACCCTTCTCATTACATACCAGTTATCACCTTACCCTCTGACCTGAAAAGCAAATCATGAGGGCTTCCTGTAATGGACGTAGCAATTTCTGAGCCCAAGCCACTGGACACATCCAAGCATGCCTATCATTCCTCAAAACTATTTGCGTGCCTTTCCCTACCTTGTCCATTATAGATCTATGAGACCAAATATGCGCTACCATAGAAAATATCATGACACCCCCTCAAACAAATGACCCTAACAACTCTGACACCTTAAATGATCCATAACACATCCATAAGGTCAAGGTTACCCACAAAACATAATCAACTGAATCCGCAGCCACCAAAGCTAAACCCCCAATAAAACTGTCAAAACCTGCCTTGTCAATGGTCAACGCTTATCCATATTCATACCAGCTGCTTTACTTCATCCCTTCAACATGTTCCCAACTGTCCAGGACTTTGTAAAATCACATAACCCTGCCACCCGAGCAAATATACTGATTGCAGCCAGGTCCACCTTAATCAGCTGCACTGCCTTACCGTGCACCCAAGCCCGGGCCAAGTATTGCAGTAATAGTTCTTCTGAACAAACTCCCTCCTCTTCAGGCAGCTGTAAAATAAATCTATCAAATTCATGTAATGCCCTACCACACACCCTCCTGGTAGATGCTGCCTGTGACTGCTGCACCAACCACCTGGTTACTCCAACCTAATTTGCCATACTTCATCTAGCACTGCTTTCAGTTCCTTCTCTGCTCTCAGGGCTAACTGCCGAAACCTGGAAAACCAAAGGTGAGACAAACTATCAGCAATCCCATTCATAGCACCTGTTACATGCATACCTGTAAAAAAAAATGAATCAGGAAGCTCTGCAAAACCAACTTATGCAAAACTAACAATAAACATTCAAATTTTGTCATCTTCACTTGTAAAACCCGAACCACTGAAATATTGTCTGAGTGAAAAATAACACCCTTCCCCTCAACCGCTCCTGCCAAACCACAGATGCAGGTCAAATCAGCATTAACTCTATGAAGGCTATTCCTTCTTCCAATCCTCCTTCCACTCTGCTGGCCAATGAGTTACAAACCACTCATCCCCAAGAAATGCCCCCATTCCAGTCCCCCCTGCTGCATCTGTAAACAATTGCAAATGCCCTTGACCAACCCAATCTGAATACCAAAAGGAAACTTCATTAAACTGCTACAAAAATGACAACCAACGAGTTAAATCAGCCCATGCCAACATGAACCTACAGAAAGTGCGACCCAGCTGAACTGCCCAACATGCAAAATTCAAAAGCCCTAAAAGCTCCATGACATCCTTAACCCACACTTTATCCTTGGACTTCACCCTTCCAAGCTTTTCCTTCAAATGGGATATCTTTTCCCCTGATAGACAAAAGGGTTTACTATCAAAATTTTGGATGCCAGTTATGCAAACTCTGATGTTCAAAAGGCTAGTTTCAAGTTCACACAACACTGATCAGGAAAATATTTGACTCGACAACAGCAAATTCTAGTGTGTATTCGCTGTTGTGAGTTTGATGTTCTGACTGGAGATTGCACTACAGTGGGGGTAAGTTTACCCTTTTCCTCATTGTAGTATGATCTCAGAGTTGGAATATATAATTAGCAGGGGGTGTGGGAAGTGCAGGGGGGCTTACCCCCCTGCAAAACATTTGTAGGAAATCACCGGATGTCAAAGTAAGTTGGGTAATGTCGATAATGTTGAATATGAATTATTGACATTACCGCTTTCGTTGCTTTGACTGAATGATGTTGGTCATTTCCAACCTTTTTTTTTTTTTGCATAAGTCATTACCTGAAAAGCTGTGTTTCAGAATTTTGATAGTAAACCACACAAAACAATGCATGTTGTGCATCTACTAGCAAACCCAAGAAATGTAATGACTTATTTGGACCTTCCAACTTCTGCCTCCCCAAAGAAACCCCATGTTCTTCACACATCCCCAAAAACTCTTGCATATCTTCTAATGCTCCCCCATACCCCTCAAGTACTATTAGGAAATCATCTAGGTAATGAACTGCTCTTTGAGTGCTCATCTACTGCTGCCAAATCAATATAGTGCCATGCTAACTTCTCGAAAGTAATGCAGGCTACCAAGCCACCCATCTGCATAGCCTTGTCAAAATAGAACTTCTCTTCAACTACCATGCCCAGTAATGGCTACTCTTCCTCCCATACCAGCAGAAGTTGAAACGCAGATTCAATATCCACCTTCAGCAACCATGGATCTTTAAACTACCAAATAGCCCACACTCCATCATTCAAAGATGCATAACTCACCTTAAAAATCTCTACTGGAAAAAATCATTAATGGAGTTTTTTTCAGGTTAAGAAATGGTGAATTATCTGCAATTTACCAGCCTCCTTCTTAGGAACCAAACTAGTGGCAAGATCTTAAAACTGCCAAAAGGGGGTCTGTCAAAAGGGCCCAATAGCCTACCTGCCAGCCACTCCTTCACCAAAGCTTGCAAAATATCTTCCCTACCCTGCACTGATTGCAAGTTCTTACAGACTACTCCATCCTCTCCCACCTTTGATTTCATAGAAAATCCCTGAAAAAATCAATTAGTTAATTCATCCACAAATGCCAAATCCAGAAATTGCTGGAGCATGAGCTGCAATACCTGCACCGTAATGGGAGAATGTTTACCCAGGTCTTCCTCTTGTCCCTCAAAATGACACTCCCCCTCTCTACCCATGAAAATTTCCTCTGCCTTGCATACTTTGGATCCCTGAAACAAAGTTGGTAACCCACTCAAATCAGCTGAAAATGAAGTCTGACTGACTGCATCACCTTCCCACAGGCCACACTGCACCATAAACTGAACAAGTATGTAAAAGTCTACATGTAGCCCATGTACACTGACCCTCATTAAATGCATTAAATGCCCAACATATTCTACTCATCTCTCCCTCATCTTACTTAATTTGGAAAAAAAACACCCTAACTAATCATCATCATGCCCAATCAAATGTCAGGGTGCCTCAATTCCCACCTCAATTATTGATCCACAGCTTTCTGTTTGCAAATCATACCACTTCCTCCTGTTCCTAGTGTGGAGCTGGTGAGCCTTGCAAATTGTAAGAAAATAAACCAAAATCAGTAGGGCTTGTGAAATATCCTTCTCTAAACAAACTGCCATGTAATACGCTAAACCAAATAGCCAGTCTTCCCACATCCTTGCTCAAAACCTTTCATCCCTTTTCCAACCTAGTGCCATTAATGCTGCAAATAGGTCCTTGTTATTCAACACCTCATCTTCCACCATCTGCTGCAACCTCTCCACATCATTTAATTCAAATATGTCCAAATACTCACCTTTCCATATCTTCTCTTTAACTGATGGAGGAATATGCAGAAAAAACCCTCCCTCTGCGCTAGTCAGTGCTTGAGTATCTAACCAATCTCCTAGTCGAATCCCAAAATCAGAGCCCACATCTTGCCGCAGTGTATCATCCTGGTATAGATTTGACCCTGCACTCGCCAAAAATGAAACCATCATATCATCCACACACAGGATCTCACTCTGCACTTGTTCATTCCCTCCAAATAGACCCCAGTCATCCACTCTACCTATCACATCAATGTTTCTAATGACTTCAGTGACTCTTACCCCCTCCAAAACTCCCACTCCTTGAAGCTGGCACTCCCATTTGCCTATATCTGACATAATATCATTACCTGTAACTGCATCCAAACTTGATCTCCCAGCCAGCTTGTTCATGACAAATGGAACTGCTGACTTCTTGGCTCTGCCAACAGCAGTCTTCCATGCTGGCTGTGCTCTTCTTTTCCTCCTAGCTGTATTGGCTCCATCCAATGTAGAGGACTTCCCTACTAGCACATCAGAGCTCATCTGCATGGGCAATGATAGCCGGCAATCTGTCTTTCAGACTGAGGGCAACGGCCATCTGCACCTGAAGGAAAACATAAGTGAGAGAACCACACACACAAAAAAAAAAAAAAAAAAACTGTCTAGGCAAATGCACATCCACAGGTGGCAGCATTCCCTTTATAAGCACAACTGCTGCTGAACAAAATACCATAACCACTGTTACACACATAAAACCACATTTGGCCTGCTCAACATCCTCCCATGATGAAGGTTGCACCCCATAGCATTTATTATTTTTTTATTGACTTTATATTAAGTTATTGGTAGGAATGCAGTTCCAAATAATGAAGGAACCAAAAAAAAAACTTGGAACATTTTATCTACTACACTTACAAATTAGGACATTAATAAAATGACAGGTGTACTTGACCATGAGTTTACTAATGGAATTCAACCCTGCAAAATGACCCTGAACTCCGATGCCTGCCATTTCTTCCAGAGCTCAAACCTCAATAATTTGTCTGAGTGTTGCCATTATGCTAACACTTACAAGCAAAAATGGACCAACTTATAATCTACACTCTGGACCTTCTGCAAAAATCTTGGGAGATGAACATTATGTATGTGACCACTATACTTCAGTGATCTGCATTAATGTGCCTAATAACTTCTTGCAGCAATAAATGTGAATGATGCTATAAATCATGGGTGGACAAAGGTCCAAAGTAAGGATAATTATTAAATTTTGCTCTAAACCACTTAGGAATCACCCAGCCCAAAAGTTGAGAGAACAATTGGTTTTGCATTAACATGGATTTTCTGAGGGGTTTGAAGTCTGAAACCCAAATGTCTGTCATTCTTTACTGACTTCACTCATCAGTAATACCAAACTATGAGACAAAATCTGGACATTCATGGACAAGTGAGATATAGATACCCAAACATCTCTTTTGATAACATCATAAACAGGCAAACTTTGTTCTTCTGAGGAAACAGGACAGTCCCGTGACATACCCACCCCCACATACACGCTGCACTAATCACTGTAACCTTCCTCGACACAAATGCACATGTGCACAAAAGAAAATGCTAAGTGCAAGCATTTCATAGCCCAGGAAAAGACCCAATGACAACTGTAAGACAGAGGGACAGCAAAACCAATACCAGCAAGCCCGAAAATTCTAGAGGCACCAAACAAAGTTGGGCAACAAGAGATAAAAGAAAAAATATCACCAAACATGCGGATGTGACATAATGAACATACAGCACCTTGACGTATACCAGAACAACTAACAAAAACTCAACACAGGAGACAGACCATGATCCTAAACCACAAATGAAACAAGAAAAGTATCACCACTTACAACAACAAAAAAAACACATACTCAAACAACTATATTACAACCCACAACAGCTGCAAGGCACAAAATGCTTCCAATTACCAGAGCAGCACTAAATTGGATAATTATGAAAAACCCTACCCCAAATAAAGAGTTAACTGAATACCTTCATTCCAAAGCTCAACTACACTTACACTACTGCTGTTCAAAACAAAAAAAAAAAAAAATTAAGTTCCAAGCCCAAATACTATTCTCCTTCTTCAAGATCTACCTGCACTGCTATACCTACTGCAGATCATCTCGGACGAACTTACTGACACTAAAACCAACAAGCTCATGCCTAAATATGATCCCTATCACAATTACCTACACATACGAACCTCTAAGCCCCACCCTACACCTACCACACTTCCTCCAGCCTTTTCCTTACAACTTTAACCCATATTTCTCAAATTCATCTTAATCCCTCCTTTTCATCCCTACCCTAGTATCCTTGCCCAGCCCCAGCCCCTTCCTACTTCCTTTTCTCTCTGCCTAACCCCTAAAAAGCTGATCCCCCTTTTATCATTTTGCCTACAAACCACCTGTTCATACTTAAGAATTGTATTAGATTCTTATCTTTTACTCTTCATGTAGAGACTGAAGTTAAAGTACTAAGACAACTTAAAGGGGCTCATGCATTATCAAATCTCCTCACTCCAGATGACAGACATTCCATGAAAATGGATGTACTCATTCCTAAGATCGAATATGGACGGCCCCTTATTGCTGCAAACTCAGCGCTAATACTTCATCATTAAAGACCACCAAGAATAATACACTACACTTCATCAGCCTAGCTAACAATAGACAAAATAACTGTATGATAATAAAGAATGGTAAATGGCTTACAACTTCAACAAGAAAGGTGCTAATGCATAACAGGCTTACTTACAAGCTCCTTAATACGGGATTATGTCCACCTTTAAAGACCTAACTTTTAAAAGGGACTATAATTATACTCTTAGAAATAGAGACTGCAATCAGTTAGCCAGATCCCACTTCTAAATTAGCCACTACCAAAAACACTTTCTCAAACAAACACCCAAAAGAAGTAAGATATGTGAATAAACTTACTAGCTTCAAACTACAGCTAAAAGCTATCTGATAAAATGGCATGCCTGTATGTGGTTCAGAGATGTAGGCTAGAATGCACCTATAAGGCAGGGAGCAATTATATATTCCTTCTACTGGCTTAATACGAATTCAGCTCTTATCATATTTACTGGAATGTGCCTTTGGAATTGAACTGTTAATCAATTTGCTCTGTCAGTAATATCTACCTGAAAATTCAAAATAATCAGTTCCTAAATGAAAATTCAATAATGTACTATATATTTAACAAATATGTTACTTCCAATGGCTATATACATTTGATGTAAATACTTTTACATTCTTTTGTAAGTTTAGTTGTACTGTCTGGCCTCTTTGGGCCAGGTTGTGACATGAAAAGGGTCCTTGGAGCAGTTCATCTACCTGGTTAACAAATAAAACAATGACTTCCTACAAAGTGCATTTTGCAAGCATGAGCAGGTCACTGGCCAAGTGGGCATGTAGATATATATTACTGTGTGTCAGAACTCTTAGAGGTGTTAATGAATATTAATGAAATAAAATGTGGATTCTACAGGCTACACACAAGTTTACCCTTGTACCTTTTGCACCCAAACATCAGCGGCCCACAGCATGCATTTATACCCCACTAAATGCTGGCACTGCATAATGTTTCAGTGCCTCAGTGCTTGTGGCCACACACTATGTGATATCGGCAAAGTGAATTAATGGGGTGGGAGGCTGGCGTAATGGTTAAGGTGCTTACCTTAGAAACACAAGATGCAGGGTTTGATTCTCACATGGGGTAATTGGCTAGGCTTAAAATGGCCCAAGAGGACAGTTAGCCTAGTATGAATCTATGACTCTATGACTATGAATGTGAATTTCTCAAGGTTGTGACCTGTGATAGGGCAGTGACTTCTAAGTATACCAAGTATGGAAGGACTCCCAGGAGTCCAGAATATTTCTGCACTTGAAATACACATATCACTTGGATTACCTACTGGAGGTATCTTATGAAGGTCCCACTATAAGATGGGTGCCTGTTCCACCTTGCCAAGGCAGTTCCTGCTGCAAGTGGCACCACCCACTCAGGTGAGCAGTATGATTACACACTACATTGATCTGTATAGGTTCAACCCTTCCCTTCTTCACAAGTGGGACAAAGAGGTTAGGGAAATTGTTCCAAGTTCTACAGTAAGTACAACTGAGCTTTAAATAAATAACTTCCAGGCCAATTACTGGACATATGCTTCATGTCCCTTTAGAGGTTTCAATGTTTTTCAGCTCCTGAGTTGATGAAGTAAAACTGGGACATTTTCCAGAGGCATATGGAGAACCCCTGTAATAGTTTTCCAGCATATACATTTCATAGCAACAAAATTAACACATGTTCTCAGCAAGACTACATATGTCAGGACACAATTGCACTGAACAAGCAGGCCAATGTGCTGTCCCACTTACCCAATCTGCACGAGATGACTGCATCATCAGGTAGCAACCACATGCCTGCCAGGTACAGTGATGTGGTGCAAACTTGTAGATTTGGCACCTATATTGTTATTTCCCCTTCCATAGCCTTGCCATATTGACTGGATTCTCTGGCATACTGCATGTACAGCTCCATGGTAGTGACATATATTATATAAGTATGTAAGTTTGTGTATATATGACATGTGCTTCGTGCATGGCACTCTTTTGTATACTCAAGACTCAGCTTACTGGCTGGCATATATAATACTACTGGGCTACCAACTACTTACTGGTGCCCATGTTTAGTACACTAGTTTTGCATGTGTTACTCTATCCATCTGCCATGGTCCACAAGCTGCCCATTGGCATCTGTATACTAGGCCATGTGTGCTCTGCTGTTTTTATGAAATGGCTATAAAATGTTGAAGTAGGGGATACCGTCTTCTGTGGCCCCTGCTGTCCCACCTTGCAGCACTTGCATTGTGTCCTTAGAAATACACAGGGGGACTGATCGGTGAAGATATATATCCTTTTTCCCATTGTGTCTTGGACACAATGCCTGCCATTCTGTCTACCAGATCAAAATGTTATCAACAGTACCACTGCATACCTCCCATCATTCTGTTTCTCCAGGTAATTCTATAGTTTTAAACAGATCTGCTAGTCATGTTCCCATTCTGTCTCTCTCTGTCTCTTTTTCTTACTGTAATTTTATTATATTTACTTGATGTTTGTTTATTTCTGTCTCTGTGTTTCTCTGACTCTATTTATGTTATTTTCTGCAGTGTCAGCCACAGCTATGGATGTGGTGTAGTAGTAGTCATCTCACAGTCAGCCTACCTGTTCTGCCATCTCCTGCTGGGTCTCCAACTAGCTCTGGTTCTGCATCTCTATAGGGTGAAGAAGATCATCAGATGGGGGTGATGTGGGCAGTTCCATTGTGGACTTGTGCGATCTGCCACCTCAGGAGATGCCATGGAAGGTCACGATATATAACCAGGCATGATTTGGAGAAGTGGTGATGGCACTGATTGACTGGTAGCTTGCTATATGCATTGGCTGCATAGAAAATGTTCTTGTGTGAATTGCACTGTTGCCTGGCATTACCCAGTATATCGACAAAGGCAGAGTGAAAGTGAGACATTGCCCTTATAATGCATTATCTTCCTCTTCCTTGTGTTTCACACTCAACCTTAGCCTGTAGACGAGTCCTGTCCATCACCAGTTATCATCCCCTTTGTCTATCTCTCATTCTCTCCTTTGTATTCCTCCTTTTGTATCAGCACCTCCACTGATGATGTTTGTCTCTCTGCCCCTATTGCCATCTCTATGCCATCTTTTCAATCCACTCTTTCCCCTTACTTCCTTTCCTCACTGCCCCTCATTAAAAAAAATAAAAGAAGGGCATCTGTCTGAAAAACAAAACAAAACAAAACAAAAAAAGATCCTCTTGCTTCCCACCACCAACTCGCCCTTTGTTTCCTTCTTCTTCTTCTTTGGGTTTCTCTATTTGCTGTCCCTCCTTTCTGACTATCCATAGGTTCATAGGTAGATACTAGGCTATCGGCCCTGGGGCCTATACAAGCCCAGCCAAAAAGGTTCACTGGCTTTTGCCACCCAAGAAAATTATTTTCCTGTGCCACTGTCAAGCAGAGCCACAGAGGTGATCCCCAGGGTGAATTTCCTATTTCCCATCCAATCATCAAGATTTTTCTTGAAGAGTGCTAATGAGGAGCTTTGTTTGATATAGATAGGTAGTATAATCCAGAGTAGGGGAGTCTCTGGGACAGGAATCTATCCCTCCGGCATGTTCTGTTTATTGTGGTGACAAGGTTTAGGTCCCTAGAGCGAGTAGCTCAGAGGGATTGGTATTTCTTTAAGTGGAGCATGTCCAACAGCTGTGGTTTTGACATAGCTTTGTATGTTAAGCAAAGATCACCTCTGAGTAGGCGATATGTGATGGTGTAAAGCTGGAGTTGTTTTGAAACGGTCTGCGTATGGCATCTGTTTGAGGCCGGTAATCCTCTTTGTGAGGTATTTCTGCAGCCTTTCCAGTTGTTGTAGATGTCTTGTGAGGTACATACCAAAAGGGGCATTGTCCTCTATAATGGGTCTAATGAGTGATGAGTAGAGGGGAACAATGACCTCTTTTTTTCTGGATGAGAAAACTTTTGTGATGAGGTGTGCCACGTAGAAGGATTTCCTGACTACTGTGGCGATGTGATTATCAAAGGAGACTACTGTCCACCTGTGTCCCAAGGTCTCTTATCAAACTTTCGGTGTTAAGTATATTACCGCTTATGTTGTAGTTCATGGGTACAGAGTTTTTAACCAAAGGGGATGACAATGCACTTTTTAGCATTGAGCTTGAGGCCATGGCTTTGGCACCAGGCATCTGTCTCAGTGAAGCCCTTTTGTAGGATGTCCACATTGTTAGGAGTTTCGATTATGGCTCCTAGTTTGCAGTCATCTGCGAACTTCGTTAGCCAAAGAAGTAGATACCAAAGAGGAGAGGACTCAGGACTGAACCCTGTGGTACTGCTCTGAAGTCAGATTTGGAGTCTGCTACTTTCACAGTGTGGGTTCTGTCAGTGAGCCAGTTGGCAACCCATCTTGTGACATACGGATTTATACCTAGTTTAGTAAGTTTATCTATAATTCCAGAGTGGGGGATGGTGTTGAAAGCCTTGGCAAGACCTAGATAGGCTGTGTGAACCACTTTACCCTTGTGTACGGCTTTGGTGACTGCTTCAAAGAAGTCTATCAGGTTTAGGAGACATGATCTGCTTTTACAAACCCGAACTGGGTGGGATCCAGAGTTTGGAGATTACCAATGTCTTTGTTTATAAGTTCCATGATGATATGTTCCATGGCCATGCAGACCAGGCTCATCAGGCTAATGGGGCAGTAGTTCCTGGGGTCCGTGGTGGCTCCCCCCTTGTGGAGTGGGATAACCATTGCTGTGCGCCATTCAGCAGGCACAAAGCCTGAGGTGAGGCTACGATTGAACATGGTACTTTGGTGGGGTGCCAGTTCATTCTGTAGTTCGTGTAGAACGCAGCCTGGGATGTTGTCTGGTCCCATGGATGCTGTGTTCCTGGCTTTGCAGAGTGTGGTTTTTACCTATGCAGCCATGATTACAGGAACTTTGCATTCTTCCGTTATAGAGATGGGCTCTTTAGGGGGTGAGAGGAGGGTAAAGTTAGCACTGAATCTGTTTGCCAGGATGTTGGCAATATCAGTTGTGTCTGTATATTTAGTGCCATTGTGCTGTAACTCAGAGCAGATCTGAGTGCTGCCACTGAGATTCTTGGCATAGCTATAGAATGCTTTGTGGTGGTCTTTAAAATCAGTGGCAATTTTGTTTTCGTAACTAGCTTTGGAGTATTTTCTCAGGGATTGCAGCTTCTTACTGAGGCTGACCAATGAGCTCCTCCACTCATGGGATTTTACTCTCTTTTGCAAGAGTTTCTTTCTTCTGTTGTACAATTTGTTTATGGCAGGGGACCACCAGATTGGCTTCCTTTTTTTGGTGGATAGCATCTTGGCTCTGTTTGGGATAGCACGATCCATGCACTCATGTAAGTGTGTATAAAGTGCAATTGTGTAGGATTCAGTAGTCGTAACTGTATTGTCCATCTGCATGGGTGTCATGAAGTTCAACACTTCTGTCTTAAGAAGCATGAAATTGGCTTTGGAGAAACTTTTACATGGTTTCCTTAATGGGGGTGGAGGCAGGATGTGGATATCTAGGGTAATTAGCTTATGGTCAGATCGGACCAATGAGGCATTGATTTCAGGTGTGGAACACCGGTCACTCATATTGGTAATGACTAGATCTAGGATATTGTTGCCCCTGGTGGGAGTGCGGATATGTTGATCCAGGGCATTGGAGTTTATGAATTCCAGAAATCATTGAGCAAAGGAGTTGGCACATGAGTAGTTTTCCCAGTTAATGGTGCGGTAGTTGAAATCGTCCATTATTAGGGTGTTTGGTTGAACCCTAATATTTTCCAGTACATCAAGAAAAGAGGAGTGGGAATCCTGGGGCATGGTGGGTGATCTGAAGCAAGCTACAATTTGGATTGCTGTTTTGCCCAGAGTTAGTTGCACTTGGATAACCTCGGCTGCATTATGCTGAGCAACTAGCCTGGAGGTGTGGATATCCTTAATGAATATGGACACACCTCCTCCTTTGGTGTTCTGGTCCAGGTTACATGGCCGAAAAGTGTGGTATGAGTTATAGCCTGGTAGTGCAGGGGTGCTCTCTGGAGCCTTGAACCAGGTCTCAGTCACTGCACAGATATCGATGTTCTCCATTTTAAGGAGTGCCTCGAGTGAGTGCATTTTGAGATTTAGACTTCTAGCATTGAGTAGCATCACCCTCAGTTTAGCTTGCCTGTTCCTGTTACGGTGGTGAATTTGTCATTTGAACCTTGCCTAAAAAAGGCACTATAGGAACATCAAGAACCTTAGCCAGTATCCGGAATCCCAGGGGTGACTGGTGCAGGCCATCTCTGGCAAAGCATCGTGGTCTGTCGACCATGTCATCCCAGGCAGACAGATACTGGATCCCTTTAGAATGGCATCAGAAGCTTACCCAATTGTTGAAATCAATCATTTTGTCCTTGTACTGCAGCATCATTCTGGGTGATGGCAGAATGCTACTCAGGGCTAGGGTCATACCTGCCTGGGCTACAAGATCGGAGAGCTCTTCCATGTCTCTTTTCATGTAGTCCAGGGAGGTACGTCTCAGGTTGTTCACACCAACATGGACAATGACAGAGTCATATTTGTACTTGTTGTGGAGTGACCTGAGTGCGTGAGTTATGTGGCGGATCCTGGCACCTGACAGGCAGCTGACAGTAACCTTCTCCTTGTTTAGCCTGGTGAGTGGGACATCAGTGTGCCTGACTATAGAGTCGCCTATGACTAGTGTGTTGGGTACGTTATTTTGCCTTATTGGCTGTGATTGAGTGGCACACTGAGTCTGCGGGCTATGTGTCATTTGGGTTGTGTTGGGGTTTGGAGGTTGCTTGCATTTCTGCTTTGGAGGTCTCTGTTGCTTGAGCAGATTATTGTTGAGAGCCTCCGTGAATGTTTTTGTGTTTCTATGTGTGGATTTTGGTGGTGTAGATTTAGTGAGACTATGTGATGAGTGTGATGTGGTGCAAGTGTTTACCTTCTCCTCTTGACTGTCAAGTTCAGTCTTGATTGGAGAGAGCTTTACCTCCAGTTTGGCTAGATAAGTGCATCTCTCACAGATTGTAGTGCTGGGTGGTAGGAGGAGAGGGTTGTCTGTGTACATGAGGCAATTTCTACATTGCCCCAAGATGTCCAGAGTCATCAGATAGACAGGAGAGAACACTGGGAGCTGACCCTTGGACATGCCTGAATAAAAAAAACTATTTTCCTCTAGATAAGTGAGGAAAGTGAGTACAAGAGTTGTTTTTCTCTAAGCAAGTGAGGAAGGTAAGTACCAAAACTGTTTTTCTCTAGGTAATGAGGAAGGTTGAGTGCTGTAGTAATTAGTAGGTTATTTAGTGCTTACAAGTTCTGAACAAGTACTGATCATGAATAAGCAAATTCAAGTGCTAAATGTAAGAATCTGTATCTGGACTAAACTAGTTACAAGAAAGGGGGGAAACAAGTGCAAATGTGGGCTTTTAAATCAGAAAGTTGAGAGAGATGGAAAAACTAATAACTAAAATTTCTGTGCCAGAACCACTCCTTATGTGGTAGATAGGTTACCTAGTGCTTACCACTCCCACTGATAAGCTAGAAGGCTTCCCTCCAACACAGAAAGCTTGAGGGGGGGCTCAGAAGCTTACATACAGTCCTGGATACAGCAAATCTGAATCTGGACTACACTAGTTACAGGAAAAGTATATATATTTTTTTATATACAGAAAAATAGCTAAAGCAGCAGTCAAAACAATTCAAATGCACTGCAAGCTAGCACACTTGAGTATGTAGCAATGTTAGACCAAACAGTTTAAAAAATGCAATTAAGTTAAAAATGACTAAAAACAATGCAGAAGGAGTCTATTAGGTAAAATGAGGTAAAGAGATGGGACTGGGGGAGTGTCCCAGATCAAATCTACAGTGGGGGCAGGCAACTGCAAAAACCTCCTAACAACAACACAGGAATAGGGAGCGTGGGTATGGGAAAACCAGCACCTTCAGCAGAGATCTGAAAAATTATACAGTGAAGCAAAAATAACAGTGCACAACGCTGAAGTCAGACAGCAATGATATAAAATTAGTCAAACAACAATTACCAGTACACAACTCTGAAGTGCCAGAAAGATATACTCAGCTCTGTATATCTCCAGATAGTTTGAAGAGCACTCTTTCAGAACACAGGAAGGCTCCAGCAATGATATACAGACATTTTTACTAAGAGGGTGTGACTTTATGCAAGTAATCCTTGAGATGGTCAGATAACACACAGGATGTAAAACCAGTTATACCAACTTAAGACACAGAGAAATAGGGGAAGGGGGGAAAAACACCTTCAGCAGAGATCTGAAAAACTACACAGTGAAGCAAAAGTAACAGTGCACAACTTTGAATTCAGCCAGCAATGATATAAAATTAGTCAAACAACAATTACCAGTACACAACTCTGAAGTGCCAGAAAAATATACTCATCCACTCATTTCTTCCCCATTCATACAAATAGGCTGGTATAGACATTGCTAGGAAGCCCATATTCTACCTTGCTGCAGCCTCATAATTGGGTGATGTTGCAAGTGGATGCTCATACTTGCTGGTATGTCACATGCACTTTTCTGGAATCTGCAGGTCACATGACTGTCAATTTCTTATGTTTTTCTCTATGCAGTCTGTTCAGGTCTCACCAGTGGATTCTTTATTTAATTAATTTTTGAAGAGCCAATTGTCTCCCATTTCACAGTTAGTTATCTTTGGACCACGATGCACAACTTCAGCTTTTTTAATTAACCACAGCATGGTCACATAAGTCAGGTTTCTGAATCCCAGGAATAGATTAGTTTTGCTCCTCTCATCATTACTACAGAAGCAACAAGCCTGGAAAGAAATGAACTAAAAAAGAGATTTTATTTCAAAGCCTTAAAGTGCTATTCACTCCCTGAATGGCATGCACTACCAAAAAAAAAAAAAGCTTACTACAAATAAAATGAGTCTACTGGTTATAAATTACTCAATTCACACTATCAGTGGTTCTAAGTGTATTAAAGTAAGGTACCTCTTGTGAGGACATGTTCAAAGGTCTGCATAATGTGTACTGGGAGTATTCATACATCTCAGTTCAGCGGTGTTACACAAATTATTTAATTTATTTATATATTTTATTTGTTAACCAGGGTGGAGCTCTAATACAGTGGACCTTTTTCTTGCTGTTCTCAGGGTTATAATATCCAAACAAGTCAAAATGCATTCATTAAAGTACAATAATGAGAAAAAAAGTAAAACAAATCAACGTAGTGATAAGCGGAGATAAGAAATGTTAGTCTTACTAGTCATTTAGCATGTTCTGCTCTATGGAGATCAATTACATACCGTTAGTTAACTATAATATTTACGTGCATGTACAGTCAAAAGAAGGCAGCACTAAGATGAGCAGAAAAAAAGGCAGTGTGAAAAGTAGGGAGGGGAAGTGAAAGAGGAGGTATTAAAGATTACAGAATGGTAGAAGGGAATGGCTGGTTACTATGAAGGAGCCAAGTAACTGAAGTGAAGTGAGGAGTTACACTAATGCAGTGAAATGACACCAGAAAAGAAAGTCACCATTAATAGATTTTGTCATTTAAGTCATAATGAGATTTCTGTTTTGCAAAGAGTACAGGGTACAAACTCATCAGCTCTTATTTTATACCTGATGAGCAACATCCGTACTCTCCAGCAGAACAATTAATGGCTTGGACTAGGCAAATATAACCCCTACAGCTAAAGCTTCAAGGTTATCTTCTCTGTTTCTCATTATTTCAAACGTAGCAGCACCTGCTCAAGGTAACACAAGGCTGGTTATATTTTGTTTAACTAATGGGTAATTATGATGGGTGGCACTTTCAACTGCACTAATGCTATATAAAACTCTCCTAGGCTAATGGTGAAAGGTTATTATCCATCTGGCAGGCTTTTTGAAGTCTAGCCCACAACCCTAAGCACTTAATGTGGGTATGACAACCAGAGGACCACATTCAGAGGCTGGTTTATCTGTCTCCCATTTAGCTTACCGGCCATGACTTCACTTAAACTCTTTAAAAACAGAAATCAAATTATGGGCTGCACAGTGCATCCATTCCCCTCCTTATATAATTTATCCTATCGGTTTAACTACAAGCAGAAAGCATTCTGTCCATATAGCTTTGGCCAATCCCTCAACACGTCTTTATGTCTGTTTAAAAAATTTATGAAAAAGATGTTAACTCTGCCCGAATCTTCAGCCCTTGGGACTCTACCCTGGAGAATAAACTACATTCAGCTGCATCTGGTCCTTTGGCTTTTTGTAAACATTTTCCACAAAAACCTAACAGTACAAGCTACCACTTAGCCTCCCTCTTCTCCATAGTAAGGCTAACTTATTCTAACCACTGGCTTCTTTGCATCACCTACAATCACATGTGATTTCAAGCCCATGGGCTTCAGCTTAGTCTCTCCTCACATAAAACCCAAAGATACCCTTTCTGGCACCACCAACATAACTTAGAACTTGAATCACAGCAGCCACAACCCCACACCTATTTTATTTTACCTTTGTCCTATCTGGATCACAAAAAACGCAAATCTGATGAAGCATGAATGGGAAAGTGCTGAGTTTTGAACATTTTTACATCACTATTCAAGAAGACATCAGCCTTGATTCTATTAATGCAAATTATAATTGTTGAATTTTAGAAGGTAAATGTTGCATTTTAAACAGTGTTTAACACTATAATCTCCAGCATAACTTAGCTGTACTAGACTCTTGGCACCATCTCTATGTTATGATAAACTAGGACAAGGGACTACTGTATTTGGCCTGCCCCTGGGGATGTTACTACACCATGGACATGCCCCCAGGATGGCCACCTCCCCTAAACACATCCCATTTAGAATAGCATTAATTCATCTTCCGCACAAATAAAAGTTCACACAGCTCTCATCTGCCTTCCTAAGGAACAGCTTGAATAAAGAACCTTATACAAGGATTGGAACGTTGTTTTGAATCTTCACTGAATCATACTGGGATATTTTCACTTAAGTCATACTGAGAATTTTATTGAATGGTGTCTTGAGGTTTCATTGAATCATACTGAGAGTTTGTCATTAGAGTCCTAACGAGATTTCTGATTTGCAAAGAGTGCAGGGTATAGACTCATCAGCTCTAATTTTATACCTGATGAGCAGCATCCATACTCTCAAACAGAGCAATTAATGGCTTGGAGTGGGCTAGTATAACCCCTACAGCTAAAGCTTCAGGGTTATCTTCAATGTTCATCCCTAAGAAACAGGTATAATGTTTTTTTAATAATAATATTATATGGTATGCTAATGACCTTGATTTTGCATCCCGATTGACAGCTGATTTCACTTCTGTGATGCTATCAGTGTCTAAGCAGAGGGCTTTCTCTGTATTAGTGTGTGTGGCTGAGTGTGTGTGTGTGTGTGTGTGTGTGTGTGTGTGTGTGTGTGTGTGTGTGTGTGTGTGTGTGTGTGTGTATTTAGAATTTGACCTTGATCAATATGCTGCGGTTTCCTAGCTGAAAGGATAAACCTATTCAGGGAGAACTCAACGCCTATGTATACAGAAGCTTTTGTTGGTGCAGCTGCAGTGACACTAGCATGGTTTACTGGAGGTCTTCAGTCCAGTCCCCATAAAAAATATATTATCTTTTTACTTATGTAATTGTAATGTGCCATAAGAGGGATTAAGGAAAGTAATATTTAACTCATGGTAGGAGGGCTATAATCTGGCCTGTGACTGAACCCTTATAATCATCCCCATAACAGATGGACTATAAAATGTATCTACCCCACCATCTTAAGGTGCTGTATTATATTACATTATATCTGTAGCTTTGTGCAGAAAGAATAATCTGGAAAAAAAATGACACTGTACAATATTTTGTTACACCCAGGTGTGATTACTTTATTTGATAAATAAGAGCATTTCCTGCTTATTGCCAACTTATATGTGTACAAGGGCGTAATCCATGAAATAGATCACAGACTGTTTTCTTCTAAATGTATTTTTAAAATAATTCTTGACCATCTTTTATTCTGGAAATATTTCCAGGTAGTCTTTTCCCAGCCATTAGATTAATATGGAGTCTTAAAGTGCTCAGAAGAGAACACACATTTTTCACCTGGAGCTATAGCTCTCAACTTGTTAGCTCAAAAATCTAAGATAAAGCAAAAAAATCAGTGACAAAACATACTCTAATTCAATTAGGTCATAAAGCAACATGTTTTCTGAACTCTTAAGAACCCTAATGCCTGCTGTTGACTTACTGTAATCCTCAATAGTTTAGCAGAAAATCAAAAACATTACAAGAGACAGTGCAACACTGGTTACATTTTGCAAAATCAGAGGCATTTGAGAGATATGCCCATACAATAGTATGCAATGAGGCCATTAAAAATCGATCCAGACATTCATGACTCCACACCAAAGATCTGCATGAGATATGAGAGAAACCACAGGAATTCTAGGCAATCAAGTGGTAGCATGCACTGGCAGTGTTTTGTTACCCACTGTATTACATAAAGTATCCAGAGTCATCAGTCACAAAAGGAAATTATTATTAGTACACCTTTCCAAGGCAGTCATAGGTTTTTAATCAGAGGAAATAATACAGGTTCTTGCCAGTGGTGAGACTCAAATGTATTTATTTGTTTAGTCCTTTTTTTAATGTTTGCTGTATAACTATATTAAGGCAAGCTATATAACTATACTAAGGAAGAATACAACACATCCAGTTTATATAGTATTTGATAAGAACCAATTTAATCTTCAGTCTTTAGATCTAGCTTGCTGTAATTCCCCCATCACAGTCTTCAAATGAGATAATTTGATTCTCTCACAATGCTGCATTAACTATTATCTACAGGGTATGCATAATATTCTCAAGTTGTCTATTCACCATGCCTCTTCTCTGCAAGGAGTCTCTGCAAACTCACAGTCTGTACCTCAGTCCTAGTCTGGCATAATATTGTGTTCCAAGATCCATAATTTGCTGAGCAATTAACAATAAATTAGTATAAACAGTAGCAACTTATCCACTGTTAACCGCATGTCTCGTCTTGGTATGTACTACGGCCAGTGTGAATTCATTCACTAATAAACCATTGTTCATATGCTGCTGTGTATGACATGGTCAGTATGAACTCATCCAGTGTCCTTTCATAGTGTTGTGCTGAGACCTATGCAAATCAACAGAGTCGGTGCAAGGCCATGCAATAGACATATAGGACATTTCACCGGCCACTGGAACAGGTGGGTTCAGCAAATTACCAAGGACATTTATACTAAAGGAAGCTAAGAATATAAGAATATGGAGTGAGAATTCATACCTCTCAACTGTACAGAGTTTTGCCTTATATTTCTGTTCCATTTTTCATAAAATTGTGGTTTTCTGGCAAATTAGTGGCAAATCATTAAATATTGAAGTTAGAAAATAATGATATTTGAGTTTCAGATTTCATACCCTTCAGAAAATTCATACTAATGCAAAACCTGCTATTCTATCAACTTTCTAAGTTTGTAAGTGCAGTATTTAAAATTATCCCTACTTTTGCGCTTTTGTCCCACTTTTATTTATGGCTGTGTCCACATTTCTTGCTTTAAAATGTTGAGAGGTATGAGTGGGATTGCAGTGTTCTGTATAATTAGATGCAAACTGAATCTGGATGGGGGCTTAACCCCTCTCCATCCCTCAACACTGGCCATCTCCATACAATCAGCTCTTTAAACAAGGATGGTTTTACTACACACATGATTATGGCATAGGAACATATATGGTCACCAGAGACTAGTTAAGGGAATCAGGGAAGCCAAGGGCTATTACACATCTGAATGTTCTAAAATAGTTCATGGTTCCTAGTAGTAATTTGCCTAGCCATGCACATTGTCAGGCTCGAAAAGCTCCATGGTTCAGCATTGTTCCCAATATAAAATGAAGCACTGGAATCTTGGCATATTAATAATTCACAACAATACCTGCTGGCATGCCTTGCATCATATGTGTGGTACAATATTCCTAAATATAAAGTAATTTATGCTTATAAGGCATATCGCATACAGTTCACAAAATTATTAACATAATTATTCTGGGATCAGCAAAATGTAAAATTTAGTTTCCCATATTTGCTACTGAAAATCAGGCAACTTAAAAGATTATACTTATTGCTAGATTGTGAGCTTTTGTGTTAAATAATAGAAATGTGACACAATTAATTTATAGTAAATTTATTCAATTCATAGCTCTTATATAGTTGTACTGTGCTGCATTTTTGTTAGCTGAGTTTAGATCTGACTGCTTCAAACGCCTTTGAAATATTATCTGATTAAAAAGGACATAAATTCCCAGGTTAATTGATTTGTAGGAAAATCAAAGAGCTTGATATTCATGAGACAGTTCTCTGAATGCTCTAAAGCTTTTATAAATGTTCATGCATGGGTTCCTGGTAAGTGCTGACAAGAAAATTTACTGTGCTTGAAAATCAATAGTTCATTTGATCAGTACTCACAGACGGATGGCATTTTATATGGATTGACATCTTAGTGAATTCTATTACATGAATGAGACATGCAAACCCCTCCAGTGAGGCACACTTGAGGATATGAATTCTTCCATGACATTCAATAGATGCCAATTTAAGATTTAACAAATCAGGTCTCCAAATTCTGTTAACTCTGAAAATCAATTTAGGATAATCCTGTTGCGACAATACAGAGAGGAGGCACGTTCATTATACTTGCATACAACTCAAGTTGCTGTTCCGTTATAAAAAGTGTACACTGTGTTAAACTCTAAATTAAAACTAAAAAATGCACATAAAACTGACATGATGCATGATTACAACATGTACTCTCCTGAAAACTTTGAAGCACATAATTATGGAAGTTTTCTTTTCATTTTTGATCATGTCACTCATTAGATTAAATGATAATAAAAAACAATATTTCATTATAAATTGTTGCCATGTGTGCAAATGTTCGACTTCAAACTCCTACAAATTCCACTTGTTTAATTACTTGGAGTATTCAGCACAGTATGAAATATTTAGAAGCTGAAAGTGCACTAAGAGTTGTCCTGTACATTGTTGCTGACTTTAATAACTTCAGCCACCAAATAACGAAAGCACACGATCTAGAATACCACATCAAGAGATACTAATTAATGGAATACAGACATGTCTAATTAGCTACTTTCCAGACTGCATAGGTATATAAATTCATAGGTTCATAGGTTTATACTAGGCTATCTGCCCAAAGGCATTTATAAGCCTAGCCCAAAT
Source organism: Protopterus annectens (assembly GCF_019279795.1). Lineage (NCBI taxonomy): Eukaryota > Metazoa > Chordata > Ceratodontiformes > Protopteridae > Protopterus > Protopterus annectens. The sequence continues at coordinate 143,794,191 of NC_056733.1, read as the reverse complement.
TTTTGTGGCTTACACCACCCCTTATATGAAAAAATACTGTGCCCATTATGATTCCGGATAAACTTCATCCCTCATCCATCCACAGGTTCTTTTCTCTCTTGAACAGAGCCAGCAGTGCTCTGCCTCACATGGGGGATTTTTATTCACAGCATAGTATCTCTGAGTGATAAATATATCTCTCATCTCGCCAGCATTTATATCCATATCTAAGGTTTAAGTCAGCTGGCTTGCTCTAGTTTTTGGGTGATTTGGATTTTTGAGAGTGGAGCATGTCATTAATTCCGGGGGACATGGCCTTGTATGTCAGGGCACATGTCACTCTGGAGCAGATGCGACAGATTTTGGAGTTGGTTTATCCTTTTTTGGGGTCTCTTTTCTTCTCTCAATTCTCGGGTGATCTACGGTGAGATACATCTAATGGGGCATTTATTCTTTATGTAAGGTGATAAGTGTGTGAAGAGTGGGAACAAAATTGGATATGAAGATCATGATGATCCTTCCCTTCATGATCAAGGTTCAATGGTGAAGGCCAGCCTAAAGTGTCAAAAAGAAAGGCCACTGTCAACCGGGTCCCAGGGTCAACTGAAACCCTCTTCCTGTCCTTGGGCTGCTTACCTTATTGGTACTATGGTGGTTGCTTTGTTTTTGTTTGTTTTGAAGGGTAAGGATTTTACATTTTTACGCTTAACTTCAGGCCACCACCAGCTATCTGTTTCTGCTCGCGGACTTCTTCTGGCTGAAGGATATCCTATCCGTCATGCCACTTCCACTCACTATTCAGTTGCAGTGCAGTCTGCAAACTTTTGTCAGCCAAAAGTCCCCATGTTGGCCTGTACTTCTGAAGTAGATGCGAACAATAGGGAGGGGGCCAAGGACTCTGTGGGACACCACCACTTGGACGCTCTTGGAGACATGACATAGCCAGCAAACCCTGTGGGTTCTGTCCTTAAGCCAGTTTGCAACCCATCTTGTGATTTATTGGTTTTATTTAAAGCTGCTAAGTTTTTTTTACAATACCCGAGAGGGGGTATTGTGTCAAGGCCTTTGCAAGGTCAAGGGTGACAGGTAAGCCATCCCTCCTTGAGAAGCACGTGGCTTGTCAAGCATGTCATCCCAGGCAGACAGACACTGATCCCCTTTTGATGACACCAGACATTAAGCCAATTGTTAAAGTTGATCATCTGGTGAAGGAAGGATACTGCAAATAACAAGCAAACAAACAACAAGCATATAAACAAAGCTAGATTTATGATTTGACCCCTCCTGTAACTTTATGCCCTTTCATTTCATGCCATTTATGTTTAGAATAATAAATGTTACTCACATCATAGTCATAACAAAAAACAGATGCAGTTATCAGTTATTACTATATTACATGTTTTAGCCTCTGATGTCAAGGATTAATTAGTGAGGTTCTGGAAAGTTAGTAATAAGATTTTAGTAACATAAATAGTTGTAAAGTGAGGATTTAATGCATTGCTGATGATATCATTGGGATAACATGAGCACCTGTCTCATTTCTAAGGCATTTTATATTGTGTTGGTAAATAAGGAATGTGACTGAATTTGATATAATATGTGGCTGTTTACTGGGGTGTTCCAGTGGTTGCTTTATCTGTTCAGAGATGTGAGACTGCATCTAGGAAGAAGCCATTTTCAATAAAGTGAATTGTTATGTTTTATTCACTGCGGTAAGGATATGTATTTCTGTGAATAGTTAATTTAACAATTTATTGTGTTTTGTTTATCAGGTTAGTTACTGATGGGCACAACCTATTTGCAGGAGAGAGATGAAGGGAAAAGCTCCACTAACAATGCAGCAATACCTAAAAAAACTATACTTCTAATGTTAAAGTCAGATATCTCAGACATTAGAAACATTCATCTCTTCCCACTTTTATGTATGTATACATTTAGAGAGAGAGAAAACAAGATTTTCATTGTCTTTACCCCCATTGTCTGTAATTCATCAAATCCCTCCCTGCCAATAAGCTCAGTCGTTTCCCATCAGTAGAATGAAGATCGACCAAAAGGCACCACTATTTATGCACCCATTCAGAGTCATTTGAGGGTTTTCTTATTTTTTACGTTCCCATTAAGATACAGTGAAGTGCCAGGAACGGGCATGCACTGTGATGACAGTGGAGGACTTCTCCTCGTTTATGCAAGGGGCATTAAAAGCAAACCTGCTTCTCTTATCAAAGTATGGAAGGTGATTTTTCTGGTTTTATTCAGGAAGGTCAAATTGCCAAATTTTTACAGAATGTGTGCTTCCCCCCAAAGTGGGAGTGAAGAATGGGCCATGCCCTTTCATTACTCACCCTCACCTGTGTGGCTTCTCCAGTGCCAGTGTTACTAATCAATCCCCGCTCATCTGAGTGACAGTCCAAGCTCCATCCCTGTGCACCATGGAGGCACACACGCACATTAATAATTAAAAGATGCAACAGATTATAGTTCATGATAAAAGTTTACAAAACAAAGGTTCATAACTGGTATCTATTGCTGAAGAGTACATAAAATTACGTGTAGAGAAAAACATTAAACTCAGAGAATTATTGGGTTGAAATCTTAGTGCCAAAAGAGCTGGCTGGGGAGAGGAGGAGAGTGAGCACCTGAGGTTGGTTTACTCATCCTGGAAGACAGGTGTGGAAAGATCTTACAGTTGTGTGCCATCTTTCAGAGGACAGGCTTATTAGAAGTATATCCTGAAAACATCAAGATGGCTTAGATTAAAATATGCATTGCACTGTAGCTGGAGTAAGTGTGTAGAAGTAATCATCATCCACCTGTACTATAGACCATGGAACAGCACTGTGCATAATCACTTCAACCTGTACTATAGACCATGGAACAGCACTATGCATATTTTACCAACACAGACAAGATAGGAAAATCAGGGCATATAAAACATGCCCAATGAAGTCATCATTGGGACTAGTCCATCTTTTAAGCAGTAAGTTGGTTCTTCATGCCATTAGGCAAAGGGCATCAAATAGGCAAGCCAACAATCAGAGCATGAATGGAAAAAAAAAACAAACAAACAAATAATTCAAAAAACTTAGAAAATTCTGATTAATGTAGCAGTGAAAAACTAGTGATTGTAAGACTGCACACAATTCTAGTAAATATGCAGCTTAGTAACAAAATGTGTAAACAGCTGGTATTAATCAAATGATAATAAGTACGATAGGTGTAGCAAAATTAAGTAGATTCATAGAAGAAAGAAGAGAAAGACAGAATTGTTTGCAAGGAGGTAAGTTACTAAGCAGATGACAAATAAGTAAAAGCATACTGGTGCAGCAGCTATGACAGAAAGGATTGTAGGCAGGAAACATGCAATACAGAGGGCTGCACAGCAGTAAACTAATATAATCATGGGTGCCTCAGTACACTTCAGGTGTAGCATGATTTCAACACAAAACTCAAACTAAACAGTTAATGCTGTAAATAGCTGAAGGGTGACTACTATAGGCAGTAAATTTTATGGATATGTCTGCTGTGAGAGGGGGATGATCTAAGTGGTTTTGGCAGTACATGCCAGGATACCAAATATGCAGCTTAAGAGACTGTAATGTGCATTGGTGTGGTGCTGACTGAAGTCATGTGTATGATAGCTTGAAGGGGAAATTCACCTACCTAAGATTTAATTTTATTTTATTTTGTTTAGTTCTACTTTGTTGACCGGGTTAGTTCCACTAGGCAAGTGTCATCTTTTCAGGGGAAACCCAAAGTGGTATTCATACCGACTAGTAGAAACATGATCAGGGTACTAGGGAACTGTCAACCTATCAAACAAATCACTGTTTGACTTTTCCCTACTCTTTTTTTCAATAAGTGCTGAGGAATCTTTATCATCCATCTAAGCAACAGTCTACCCCAAAACTGCTAAAAATAAAATAACAAAGTAAAGTGGAAAACTGGATATATACAGACCACAATTTTATTATTAGTGCTTTTGGTTAAGCCTTGCCAAATTTCTTCAGATCTAACTCAAAACTGCATGCATCCACTTTTAAAACTTTCCATCATCACATGACTCACCAGTCCCAGCTAGAGTCACCAGATCTTAAAGATACCATGCCCAAATATTCCATTAAAACTATAAACTACCTTAAAGCTGCTTTTTAATTAGCAGAAACATTACAAAAGTAGTACAACAAAAGAAGGTGCATGGCATTCATTCAATACATGTCATGTCATGTTTATTTTTAATGGAATATGTTGGGTATGGTATCTTTAAGATCTAGTGACTCTAGTGGGGACTAGTGAGTCATGTGATGAGGAAAAGTTTTAAAAGTGGATGCATGCAGTTTTGAGTTAGATCTGAAGAAGTTTGGCAAGGTTTAAACGAAAGAGCTAATAATAAAATTGGGGTCTGTATATATCCAGTTTTCTGTTTTGCATTTTTTTTTTGTTTGTTTTGTTTTTAGCAGTTTTTTGTTGGTTTGTTTGTTCATTTCTACCATCTACCCAGTCAGATGGGGCCTCAGTTTAACATCTCATCTGAAGAATTTTCAAGGTAACAGCTGTAAGTTTATTAGAACAGTGACCCCAGACTCACATACTTCTTGAGGACCTCCCAGAACATATGCCAGGATGCACAGTCAGAAACCTTCCACCAAATCCACAAAATGGTTAGATTACTAAATTTCCACTTAGTTTTTCCATCTAGCACTGGCATCCCAGCAAGTTTCATAGCCAAGTTATCCAAAAACTCCTGCTGTTAGCAGAGTGACATTGTAAATATGTCTAGGGTGAATAGGCAGGAAGAAGGATGCTGCCAAAGGGATTGTTAAGAGGACTAGGCTTGAATTCTGCTTGCTGATTAACCCATATGACATGCGGTCTGACCGCAAAAGTTTTGTAGTGCTTTTTTTGACAAGACAACAGCATTGAGATGTAGTACACATTCGCAAGAGAGAGAGAGAGACTTTTGTACACCGGCTAGATGGGTTTGTACACCAGTTAGATGGGTTTGTACACCAGATGAATGGGTTTGTACACCTGCTAGATGGGTTTGTACACCAGATGGATGGGTTTCTACACCAGCTGGATGGGTTTGTACACCAGATGGATGGGTTTTTACACCAGGAAGCTGTAGGCTGAAAGTATTTGGTCACATCCTGCTGCTCAAGGAATACAGACCAACAAATTTCAGAGCAACATTTACTGCTGCCATAGGTCATTTAAGAAATGTCACCTCTCAAAAATGATTTAACTTTAACTTCATCCATAGATTTACTTATTGATTGATTAATTAACTATTTAAATTTGTTAATGGAAATTCTTCAGATGGGAAAAGTCCTATTTTGCAGTGGGGATGCAGAGATAAGTCTCAAAACAATCAAATCAAGTGAGCATATATTGTTGACAAATTGAAATCCCTATACAGGATTTGGCCAAGATAAGTTAGACTACAGGTAAACAGGGAAGACATATTATGCTCAGGAATATGTAGACTGTAACACACAGCACCTACTTTATATAGCTAGCTATGTAGTATGTTTGAAGTTTTAAGTTGGGAAAGCAGATATGAGTTTTAAAGAACACATGCACACATATACATATATGTTGTTGTTGTTGTCTTTTGGCTTTTCCCAGTTAGGGGTCGCCCTAGCGGAACTCTGGTCCGCTAATGATTAGCAATATTCACGAATGTCGAGGTGCCAGCTCGACGTTCAACCTTCAACGAAGGCACGCCCATTTACGCATGTCTTTCGAACGCCCAATCAACCGCGGGGAGGACATGCAGACTCCACACAGAAGGCACTCCCCGCACTCCAGCCGAGAATCGAATGGGAGAACCTCTTGCTGTGAGGCAACAACGCTACTGCTGCACACACATATATATATATATATATATATATATATATATATATATATATGTATGATATCAGGAAAGGAAACCCATACAATATTTTAGTGAAACATATTATGAAGAAAGGTAACATAATTTAAAATTTATGATGTTACAAGTTACATTTATGATTTTAAGAGGTGGTAACATCAAACTGAATACTGAAAATAATGAATAGAAATGGTTTGCTGTTTTAAAGCAACTGCTGAGCCTGGATTAATCATTGGATATAGTTATGTAATTAAAGTGGATGACTTTAATGGCGTTTAAAAAACTTGGGAAAGACCCAGTTGTTGCATAAAAATGCTTGCTTAATAAAGTGCTATACTCGTCTGTATGGTTACCTTTGTGTGTTTTTTGTCCTTTGCTGCTACACTTTTGAACATTTTACATTCTGTTGTGTTACAGGGTTAATGAATTGCTTCTTAGTAAGGATAGGTGTACCCATACATGCAGGAATAACAACAGCTACATCTGTGTTTAGTATGCTTCATTGTATTTTATATGTAGAGAGGAGACCCTGCACACAAAAAAAAAAAAAAACTAAATCACTAACTTATCTGGAAATGCACTAAGAAAAGTGTGTTGGCTGTACAGCCCTCAGCAGACTAGGGTACCTGATGTGTTGATAGTAATTGTAGTGCCTTACAGAATTTGCATGACAACAGTGAGAGATTGTACTCTTTTCTAAAAGATAACCAGCCACTTGAAAGTTCAAAAAGAAAAGTATGTGTTTTGTTAAGGTTAGGTTATAGATTTGGCAATGTCAGAAAAACAAAACAACAACAATAAATGCACTTTTCTGCATATGAACTACCATTTATTTCTAAAGCAAGTCAGTCAGCCAATAGCTACAGAAGTAGAAGGACTCGACAGTCGTCACATCAATGCCCCACTAATGGAATCTTTTAAAAATAAGGAAGGAGACCACATCATATTAGGCGAAGAGTAGAAATGTAGAATACCAGGGCTTTGTACTGCAGAGCATAGATTATCAGGGTATTATACTGTAAAGTATGTAGATTACCAAGGTCTTGTACTGCAGAGTATAAATTACCAGGACTTTGTACTGCAGAGTATAAATTACCAGGACTTTGTACTGCAGAGTATAGATTACCAG